>NW_025799596.1:0-2319 GCF_021613505.1 Equus quagga
CCTCTACTTTATATGTGGGACGCCTACCACAGCATGGCTTGCCAAGCGGTGCCATGTCCGCACCTGGGATCCGAACCAGCGAACCCTGGGCCGACAAAGCGGAACGTGCGAACTTAACTGCTGCGCTACCGGGCCGGCCCCAGATTTTCTTCTTTCTTTTAGATAAGGAGAAACATTTCCTTCAGTTAGCTATCCTATAGCTGAGATAGGACTTGAACACTTTCTCTGATTTCCTCATAGACTCACACCTCGCTCTATTCTTTCTTTCAAAAGGGAGGTGTACTTGAAATCTGATGGAAGAGGTGTCTTACTGCTTTCTTCAGGGCTTTGAGGAGGCAGGACTGTGTAAATATGACTCAGTTCCATGCTTTCAGCTTTTCCAAGTTGTCTTCAAATGATGGGCAAAGAGATGGTGGGAGTGCCATAGATAGAAAGTAAGGGGGTTTAGTGAAAAGCTGCCTCTTTAAAAAAAGGAATTTGAGCTCAAACAGTTGGGTGACCTCTAGAAAACCCTAAGGTTAAGCTTTTTTTCCATGAATTTTTTTTTCCCCTACCCTAGGGTAGGGAAGGGTTTAAGGTATCCTGGTTAATTTTAGGATTTTTCTTTTATGACACAAGAGTTAAACAATACCTTTCCATTTTGATTAGACTTTCTCATTTCCCCTTCTGTACCTGACCTCCCTCTCTTTTTCTCCCTCCTCTTGTAGGAAGGAGAAAGGCATTTGGCCTCTCCCCTTCCTCTAGTCTGACACCTCCCTCTCTTTTTTGCCCCTCCCTTTTATCTTTGTTTCCTTATCGGCCTCTCCCTAAAGCTCTGCTTTCTCCTTATAAGGTTAGGTGAGGCGCCTTTGGCAAGGTTGCAACAGGGATTCAGGTAAGTAACACAGTGTGTCTCAGACTCCCAGGATCTAGAGAAAATTCCGTGTAATCTGTCCCAGTGGAGGGCCTTGGAGAGGCACGTGGGTCATGGGGGAGGAGAAGGAGGCAGCCTGGCCTGAGAGATCAGACGGACTTGTTAGACCAGTCCTGTGTGTGTGTCACACATGCTCCAGAGAGAAGCAGGTTTTGTTTCTTTCCATTCCCTTTCAGTCCTGGGCCCCTTCACTAGCTGAGAGCCACACCCTTCCTTTGCTTGAAAGCCTGTCCAGCATTTAGCCATTTTAGTATGGTATGGTTTGGGGGGTTTACAGATTACTGGGGAGGGGAAAAGAAAGCAAGAAGCGTGTTCCATCTGGTTTCTGAATTTAGGGTCATGATGATGGAGGTGATTTTTCTTCTAAAGTCATAGTAAAAACTTTAAATCCTGACGGTTAACTTTGGGTCAGGATTTTAAATCTGAAATAAGTTTAAGGTGTCCTGTTGGCCTAGAGATTGTCAGCTCAACCTCCTTTTAACAAGGAGTATTTTTAAAAACTTTTATATATTTATTTTAAATTCCTTCTTTTCTCTGAAACTCTGATAAGATAGAATGTATCACTCTTTCCTAAAAGGTGGGTGGTTTGCCAGAGACTCCCTTAATTCATCAGAGAGATTCAGGGTGGACACAGTGAGATCCAGTCCTTGTGAAAGCAAGACTCCTTCAGTCAGCCTTTTGGGTGCTCTTAAAGTGGAGAAGCTGGGCCTAGCATAAAACAGATCCCCAGGGAAGCACAGAAAATGCTCACACCTAAGACGGGCATTTCTGGAATATCAGTTTTGTAACTCTGAGAAGTACTCAGTTGAGATGAGACTGTGAAGTGAGCAGAGTTCTCTTTAGGTCTTAACGCAGATCACGTCCAGGCACTCGGGATTAGTACGGCAGTGTCTTCCCAGCTAAGAGAGAAGTACTAGAATTGTTATGACTGAGCTTCAGATGGTGGAATATCAAGTGATGGGTGGGGTACTTAGACTTTGGACTCTGGTACAAGCGCTCTTTGTGAAAAACTACTGACAGAATATATTCCTTTGATTTAAAAATAAAACACAATTTTCTGTGTGTGTGGTTGAACAGGAATAATTGCTTTGAATTTGGGGGCAAATGCCAGTTAAGACAAATAAATGCCTTTTAGGTATCCAGAAGACCCACCTTTCTTGGCTTGAATGTTATGTAATACATTTCTGTAGTGTTACAGGTGCTATATTTTTTTGATTGGTATTCTTCAGTAGGAAGCTCAGTGTGCTTTTTAAAAAAGCTTTTGAGGGGCCGGCCCAGTGGCGCAGTGGTTAAGTGTGCACGTTCTGCTTCGGCGGCCTGGGGTTCGCCAGTTTGGATCCCGGGTGCAGACATGACACTGCTTGGCAAGCCATGCTGTGGTAGGCGTCCCACATATAAAGTAGAGG
>NW_025799597.1:0-1776 GCF_021613505.1 Equus quagga
ACCTGACTCCAGTGGGCCTCTGACCCATACTAGGAGGAGCTCTGATGCGGGGCCCACAGGTAGGCCTCCTACCCACCATACGTCCCTCCCTTGAAGGCTCCTTTCCATTTGTGTTGCCAAGTCCAATGTTGTTGCAAATACAGCCCGCTGCCTGAACTTCGGTTGTGAAGTGTACATGCAACTTTACCATCTAGTACGAAGAGGAAAACACTACCATTAGAATGTGGACAGTCTGCCATCCTATGAACAAGCAGCTCCATTAAGATGACCCTGAGGTTCCAACCAGGAAAATCAAATCACTCCAAGGGTCATATGTAGCTTTGCAGCACAGCTATATATACATTATATTAACATTTTTCCAAAATGGAAATTATATCCTTGTTTTGATGGTTAATTTTATTAAAATGCTTTTTTTTTTTTGAGGAAGATCAGCCCTGAGCTAACATCTGCTGCCAATCCTCCTCTTTTTGCTGAGGAAGACTGGCCCTGAGCTAACGTCCATGCCCATCTTCCTCCACTTTATATGTGGGATGCCTACCACAGCATGGCTTGCCAAGTGGTGCCATGTCTGCACCTGGGATCCAAACCAGCAAACGCCAGGCTGCCGAAGCGGAACATGCGAACTTAACCACTGCACCACTGGGCCGGCCCTCAGGTGCTCATTTTTAAAGATTCACATACACAAAGGTATAATGTAGAAAGTGAAAAATCATCTCTAATACCTCCCCAGAGGAAACCACTATTAATAATTGACATATATAAATATCTTTCGACACCTTTCTATACAGAAATGTAGTTACATATTATCTTATTCCAAAACAGGTTCATACTATAAAATATATGATTTCTGGGGCCAGCCCTGTGCCAAGTGGGTAAGTTCACATGCTCTGCTTTGGTGGCCCAGGGTTTCGCTGGTTCGGATCCTGGGCCCAGACATGGCACCACTCATCAAGCCATGCTGAGGCGGCATCCCGAATGCCACAACTAGAAGGACCCACAACTAAAAATACACAACTATGTGCTGGGGGTCTTTGGGGAAAAAAAGGAAAAATAAAAAATCTTAAAAAATATGTGTATATGTAATGATTTCTAATGTGCTTTGTTGACTGAAGTATATCGTATGGACAGTTTCCTTTAAAGCTATATCATCATTTGTAACAGTTCTAGAGTATATACCCACTCTGATTTAATCATTTCACTATTGATGCACACTATGGTATTTCAAACTTTTGTTATTACAAAGCATGTTCTTTTGTTACCTGCCCACCGACCCCCATAAGATGTTAACCACCACCCTGCTCAGAATAAGCCTGACATGTTCCCTTTAGCTTCCGGGAAACTACAAAGAGAGGAAGGAGAAGATGGCTGACATAGGTCAAATCCAGTTAAACCCAGTTGAAGGCAACATGGCCATGGCAATGGCGGGCTACAACCAAATAAGGAAAGAAAAGAGGTGGCACCCTTGCTCCCCAGGAAAGCCTGCCCATTTCCCTGAATTACTGTGAATATTCCTCCCCTTCTTTACCTGGACCCCTTATAAAAGCTGCTTAATCACCCCGGGAGCTGAGAAGTTGACTTGTGAACTAAGTTCCCACCTCTCCATTCTGTGGCCATTGAATCAAGCTTGTGCTATGGAACACTCAGCTTCAGTTTTGTTTCAAACACTAAATGGAAAGGAGCCTTCAAGGGAGGGACATGTGGTGGGTACGAGGCCTACCTGTGGGCCCCTCATCAGAGCTCCTCCTAGTATGGGTCAGAGGCCCACTGGAGTCAGGT
>NW_025799598.1:0-1776 GCF_021613505.1 Equus quagga
ACCTGACTCCAGTGGGCCTCTGACCCATACTAGGAGGAGCTCTGATGAGGGGCCCACAGGTAGGCCTCGTACCCACCACATGTCCCTCCCTTGAAGGCTCCTTTCCATTTAGTGTTTGAAACAAAACTGAAGCTGAGTGTTCCATAGCACAAGCTTGATTCAATGGCCACAGAATGGAGAGGTGGGAACTTAGTTCACAAGTCAACTTCTCAGCTCCCGGGGTGATTAAGCAGCTTTTATAAGGGGTCCAGGTAAAGAAGGGGAGGAATATTCACAGTAATTCAGGGAAATGGGCAGGCTTTCCTGGGGAGCAAGGGTGCCACCTCTTTTCTTTCCTTATTTGGTTGTAGCCCGCCATTGCCATGGCCATGTTGCCTTCAACTGGGTTTAACTGGATTTGACCTATGTCAGCCATCTTCTCCTTCCTCTCTTTGTAGTTTCCCGGAAGCTAAAGGGAACATGTCAGGCTTATTCTGAGCAGGGTGGTGGTTAACATCTTATGGGGGTCGGTGGGCAGGTAACAAAAGAACATGCTTTGTAATAACAAAAGTTTGAAATACCATAGTGTGCATCAATAGTGAAATGATTAAATCAGAGTGGGTATATACTCTAGAACTGTTACAAATGATGATATAGCTTTAAAGGAAACTGTCCATACGATATACTTCAGTCAACAAAGCACATTAGAAATCATTACATATACACATATTTTTTAAGATTTTTTATTTTTCCTTTTTTTCCCCAAAGACCCCCAGCACATAGTTGTGTATTTTTAGTTGTGGGTCCTTCTAGTTGTGGCATTCGGGATGCCGCCTCAGCATGGCTTGATGAGTGGTGCCATGTCTGGGCCCAGGATCCGAACCAGCGAAACCCTGGGCCACCAAAGCAGAGCATGTGAACTTACCCACTTGGCACAGGGCTGGCCCCAGAAATCATATATTTTATAGTATGAACCTGTTTTGGAATAAGATAATATGTAACTACATTTCTGTATAGAAAGGTGTCGAAAGATATTTATATATGTCAATTATTAATAGTGGTTTCCTCTGGGGAGGTATTAGAGATGATTTTTCACTTTCTACATTATACCTTTGTGTATGTGAATCTTTAAAAATGAGCACCTGAGGGCCGGCCCAGTGGTGCAGTGGTTAAGTTCGCATGTTCCGCTTCGGCAGCCTGGCGTTTGCTGGTTTGGATCCCAGGTGCAGACATGGCACCACTTGGCAAGCCATGCTGTGGTAGGCATCCCACATATAAAGTGGAGGAAGATGGGCATGGACGTTAGCTCAGGGCCAGTCTTCCTCAGCAAAAAGAGGAGGATTGGCAGCAGATGTTAGCTCAGGGCTGATCTTCCTCAAAAAAAAAAAAGCATTTTAATAAAATTAACCATCAAAACAAGGATATAATTTCCATTTTGGAAAAATGTTAATATAATGTATATATAGCTGTGCTGCAAAGCTACATATGACCCTTGGAGTGATTTGATTTTCCTGGTTGGAACCTCAGGGTCATCTTAATGGAGCTGCTTGTTCATAGGATGGCAGACTGTCCACATTCTAATGGTAGTGTTTTCCTCTTCGTACTAGATGGTAAAGTTGCATGTACACTTCACAACCGAAGTTCAGGCAGCGGGCTGTATTTGCAACAACATTGGACTTGGCAACACAAATGGAAAGGAGCCTTCAAGGGAGGGACGTATGGTGGGTAGGAGGCCTACCTGTGGGCCCCGCATCAGAGCTCCTCCTAGTATGGGTCAGAGGCCCACTGGAGTCAGGT
>NW_025799599.1:0-1776 GCF_021613505.1 Equus quagga
ACCTGACTCCAGTGGGCCTCTGACCCATACTAGGAGGAGCTCTGATGCGGGGCCCACAGGTAGGCCTCCTACCCACCATACGTCCCTCCCTTGAAGGCTCCTTTCCATTTGTGTTGCCAAGTCCAATGTTGTTGCAAATACAGCCCGCTGCCTGAACTTCGGTTGTGAAGTGTACATGCAACTTTACCATCTAGTACGAAGAGGAAAACACTACCATTAGAATGTGGACAGTCTGCCATCCTATGAACAAGCAGCTCCATTAAGATGACCCTGAGGTTCCAACCAGGAAAATCAAATCACTCCAAGGGTCATATGTAGCTTTGCAGCACAGCTATATATACATTATATTAACATTTTTCCAAAATGGAAATTATATCCTTGTTTTGATGGTTAATTTTATTAAAATGCTTTTTTTTTTTTGAGGAAGATCAGCCCTGAGCTAACATCTGCTGCCAATCCTCCTCTTTTTGCTGAGGAAGACTGGCCCTGAGCTAACGTCCATGCCCATCTTCCTCCACTTTATATGTGGGATGCCTACCACAGCATGGCTTGCCAAGTGGTGCCATGTCTGCACCTGGGATCCAAACCAGCAAACGCCAGGCTGCCGAAGCGGAACATGCGAACTTAACCACTGCACCACTGGGCCGGCCCTCAGGTGCTCATTTTTAAAGATTCACATACACAAAGGTATAATGTAGAAAGTGAAAAATCATCTCTAATACCTCCCCAGAGGAAACCACTATTAATAATTGACATATATAAATATCTTTCGACACCTTTCTATACAGAAATGTAGTTACATATTATCTTATTCCAAAACAGGTTCATACTATAAAATATATGATTTCTGGGGCCAGCCCTGTGCCAAGTGGGTAAGTTCACATGCTCTGCTTTGGTGGCCCAGGGTTTCGCTGGTTCGGATCCTGGGCCCAGACATGGCACCACTCATCAAGCCATGCTGAGGCGGCATCCCGAATGCCACAACTAGAAGGACCCACAACTAAAAATACACAACTATGTGCTGGGGGTCTTTGGGGAAAAAAAGGAAAAATAAAAAATCTTAAAAAATATGTGTATATGTAATGATTTCTAATGTGCTTTGTTGACTGAAGTATATCGTATGGACAGTTTCCTTTAAAGCTATATCATCATTTGTAACAGTTCTAGAGTATATACCCACTCTGATTTAATCATTTCACTATTGATGCACACTATGGTATTTCAAACTTTTGTTATTACAAAGCATGTTCTTTTGTTACCTGCCCACCGACCCCCATAAGATGTTAACCACCACCCTGCTCAGAATAAGCCTGACATGTTCCCTTTAGCTTCCGGGAAACTACAAAGAGAGGAAGGAGAAGATGGCTGACATAGGTCAAATCCAGTTAAACCCAGTTGAAGGCAACATGGCCATGGCAATGGCGGGCTACAACCAAATAAGGAAAGAAAAGAGGTGGCACCCTTGCTCCCCAGGAAAGCCTGCCCATTTCCCTGAATTACTGTGAATATTCCTCCCCTTCTTTACCTGGACCCCTTATAAAAGCTGCTTAATCACCCCGGGAGCTGAGAAGTTGACTTGTGAACTAAGTTCCCACCTCTCCATTCTGTGGCCATTGAATCAAGCTTGTGCTATGGAACACTCAGCTTCAGTTTTGTTTCAAACACTAAATGGAAAGGAGCCTTCAAGGGAGGGACATGTGGTGGGTACGAGGCCTACCTGTGGGCCCCTCATCAGAGCTCCTCCTAGTATGGGTCAGAGGCCCACTGGAGTCAGGT
>NW_025799600.1:0-1013 GCF_021613505.1 Equus quagga
CAAATTCGTGAAGCGTTCCATATTTTGGCCCAGGCCCCGACCTCCTGACCCCGGGCTCATCTGCTCGGAAGAAACAATCTGGATGAAAGCACAACCTGTGACACTCAACAGTGAAATTATGATTTTTCGCTATAGAAATATTCCTGTAGGGCAATCAATGAGATGAAAACGAAGCTGCGTTATATCGGGAAATTTATGTGCAAATATGTCGTTTCTACATATCTTGGCAATGGGAACATGTCAACTTGCATTTTTCTTCAATGAACTTAAAAGTTCTGAAATCGACTTATTTTGGGTCTTGTTTCCCTCAACAACACAAATTCCAGGGGCCCAGATGGGTTGGCTCTTGTTCACCAGAAGACTGCCTGGCACCTGAACTGCTCGAAGAGTCCTCACCAAATCATTCTAAAGTGTTCAATTACTAAGTTATTGCTAAATTAATGAATCCTCACCAAAAGAAGTGTGCGACATCAGTGCACATTTCATGCTCCTCCTTTGTGACATCCTTCGGTCGTTCTGAACCTGAGTGCGTCCGCCCTCTTCTCTGCGAGCTGCACAAAGCCAGGGGCTGTCACCAAGGAGCCGTTACACCGGCTGGATCAACGTGCCAGGGCCGCTGGGTCTCAGAGCTCCAGGACCACCTGGAAACTGGCGGGAGGCGGCAGGGCCATCCACATCTACTCTCACAAGTCCTCCTGAGGCCGGGTTGTAGGCCTGCTGTCATCTGGCCTTTAGGAGCACTCGGAAATGCCGCTTTACCTAAATCGGACCCATTCCGTGATGGGTGATCTAATTAAAAGGTCACTGCCCAAATCAAAAGGAGATGTTAACCAATGAAAACAACCTAGTGCAGACACTAGGATTACTTAGGTAACCGGAAAAGAGAACCCAGACCCTGCGGCCGTGAGGACCCGGTGGGAGGCCCGCAGAACGCCGCAGGTGTCCGGCACCCGGGGCACACCAGAGCTACCTCTCCGTAGCCCCCAGTCCTTTGCGTTCATCAGCCCGGGAGC
>NW_025799601.1:0-1013 GCF_021613505.1 Equus quagga
GCTCCCGGGCTGATGAACGCAAAGGACTGGGGGCTACGGAGAGGTAGCTCTGGTGTGCCCCGGGTGCCGGACACCTGCGGCGTTCTGCGGGCCTCCCACCGGGTCCTCACGGCCGCAGGGTCTGGGTTCTCTTTTCCGGTTACCTAAGTAATCCTAGTGTCTGCACTAGGTTGTTTTCATTGGTTAACATCTCCTTTTGATTTGGGCAGTGACCTTTTAATTAGATCACCCATCACGGAATGGGTCCGATTTAGGTAAAGCGGCATTTCCGAGTGCTCCTAAAGGCCAGATGACAGCAGGCCTACAACCCGGCCTCAGGAGGACTTGTGAGAGTAGATGTGGATGGCCCTGCCGCCTCCCGCCAGTTTCCAGGTGGTCCTGGAGCTCTGAGACCCAGCGGCCCTGGCACGTTGATCCAGCCGGTGTAACGGCTCCTTGGTGACAGCCCCTGGCTTTGTGCAGCTCGCAGAGAAGAGGGCGGACGCACTCAGGTTCAGAACGACCGAAGGATGTCACAAAGGAGGAGCATGAAATGTGCACTGATGTCGCACACTTCTTTTGGTGAGGATTCATTAATTTAGCAATAACTTAGTAATTGAACACTTTAGAATGATTTGGTGAGGACTCTTCGAGCAGTTCAGGTGCCAGGCAGTCTTCTGGTGAACAAGAGCCAACCCATCTGGGCCCCTGGAATTTGTGTTGTTGAGGGAAACAAGACCCAAAATAAGTCGATTTCAGAACTTTTAAGTTCATTGAAGAAAAATGCAAGTTGACATGTTCCCATTGCCAAGATATGTAGAAACGACATATTTGCACATAAATTTCCCGATATAACGCAGCTTCGTTTTCATCTCATTGATTGCCCTACAGGAATATTTCTATAGCGAAAAATCATAATTTCACTGTTGAGTGTCACAGGTTGTGCTTTCATCCAGATTGTTTCTTCCGAGCAGATGAGCCCGGGGTCAGGAGGTCGGGGCCTGGGCCAAAATATGGAACGCTTCACGAATTTG
>NW_025799602.1:0-1059 GCF_021613505.1 Equus quagga
CAAATTCGTGAAGCGTTCCATATTTTGGCCCAGGCCCCGACCTCCTGACCCCGGGCTCATCTGCTCGGAAGAAACAATCTGGATGAAAGCACAACCTGTGACACTCAACAGTGAAATTATGATTTTTCGCTATAGAAATATTCCTGTAGGGCAATCAATGAGATGAAAACGAAGCTGCGTTATATCGGGAAATTTATGTGCAAATATGTCGTTTCTACATATCTTGGCAATGGGAACATGTCAACTTGCATTTTTCTTCAATGAACTTAAAAGTTCTGAAATCGACTTATTTTGGGTCTTGTTTCCCTCAACAACACAAATTCCAGGGGCCCAGATGGGTTGGCTCTTGTTCACCAGAAGACTGCCTGGCACCTGAACTGCTCGAAGAGTCCTCACCAAATCATTCTAAAGTGTTCAATTACTAAGTTATTGCTAAATTAATGAATCCTCACCAAAAGAAGTGTGCGACATCAGTGCACATTTCATGCTCCTCCTTTGTGACATCCTTCGGTCGTTCTGAACCTGAGTGCGTCCGCCCTCTTCTCTGCGAGCTGCACAAAGCCAGGGGCTGTCACCAAGGAGCCGTTACACCGGCTGGATCAACGTGCCAGGGCCGCTGGGTCTCAGAGCTCCAGGACCACCTGGAAACTGGCGGGAGGCGGCAGGGCCATCCACATCTACTCTCACAAGTCCTCCTGAGGCCGGGTTGTAGGCCTGCTGTCATCTGGCCTTTAGGAGCACTCGGAAATGCCGCTTTACCTAAATCGGACCCATTCCGTGATGGGTGATCTAATTAAAAGGTCACTGCCCAAATCAAAAGGAGATGTTAACCAATGAAAACAACCTAGTGCAGACACTAGGATTACTTAGGTAACCGGAAAAGAGAACCCAGACCCTGCGGCCGTGAGGACCCGGTGGGAGGCCCGCAGAACGCCGCAGGTGTCCGGCACCCGGGGCACACCAGAGCTACCTCTCCGTAGCCCCCAGTCCTTTGCGTTCATCAGCCCGGGAGCAGGAGGTCGGGGCCTGGGCCAAAATATGGAACGCTTCACGAATTTG
>NW_025799603.1:0-1035 GCF_021613505.1 Equus quagga
TCTGGAGAATTCTACCAAACATTCAAAGAAGACTTAATACCTATTCTCCTCAAACTGTTCCAGAAAATTGAGAAAGATGGAGAACTCCCTAACACATTCTATGAAGCCAACATCACTCTGATCCCCAAACCTGACAAGGACAACACAAAGAAGGAGAACTACAGGCCGATATCACTGATGAACATAGATGCAAAAATCCTCAACAAAATTTTGGCAAACCGATTACAGCAATACATCAAAAAGATTATACACCATGATCAAGTGGGATTTATACCAGGGACACAGGGATGGTTCAACATCCGCAAGTCAATCAACGTGATACACTACATCAACAAAATGAAAAACAAAAACCACATGATCATCTCAATAGATGCAGAGAAAGCATTCGACAAGATCCAACACCCATTTATGATAAAAACCCTCAGTAAAATGGGTATAGAAGGAAAGTACCTCAACATAATAAAGGCCATATATGATAGACCCACAGCCAACATCATACTCAATGGACAAAAACTGAAAGCCATCCCACTGAGGACAGGAACAAGACAAGTGTGCCCACTTTCACCACTCCTATTCAACATAGTACTGGAGGTGCTGGCCAGAGCAATTCGGCAGGAAAAAGAAATAAAAGGAATTCAAATAGGTAACGAAGAAGTAAAACTCTCGTTGTTTGCAGACGACATGATCTTATATATAGAAAACCCCAAAGAATCCACAGAAAAACTATTAGAAATAATCAACAACTACAGCAAAGTAGCAGGGTATAAAATTAACATGCATAAATCAGTAGCATTTCTATACATTAACAATGAACTAACAGAAAAAGAACTCAAGAACTCAATCCCATTCACAATCGCAACGAAAAGAATAAAATACCTTGGGATAAACTTAACCAAGGAAGTGAAGGATCTATACAATGAAAACTACAAGACTTTCTTGAAAGAAATTGACGATGACATAAAGAGATGGAAAGACATTCCTTGCACACGGATTGGAAGAATAAACATAGTTAAAATGTCCATACTACCTAAAGCA
>NW_025799604.1:0-1035 GCF_021613505.1 Equus quagga
TGCTTTAGGTAGTATGGACATTTTAACTATGTTTATTCTTCCAATCCGTGTGCAAGGAATGTCTTTCCATCTCTTTATGTCATCGTCAATTTCTTTCAAGAAAGTCTTGTAGTTTTCATTGTATAGATCCTTCACTTCCTTGGTTAAGTTTATCCCAAGGTATTTTATTCTTTTCGTTGCGATTGTGAATGGGATTGAGTTCTTGAGTTCTTTTTCTGTTAGTTCATTGTTAATGTATAGAAATGCTACTGATTTATGCATGTTAATTTTATACCCTGCTACTTTGCTGTAGTTGTTGATTATTTCTAATAGTTTTTCTGTGGATTCTTTGGGGTTTTCTATATATAAGATCATGTCGTCTGCAAACAACGAGAGTTTTACTTCTTCGTTACCTATTTGAATTCCTTTTATTTCTTTTTCCTGCCGAATTGCTCTGGCCAGCACCTCCAGTACTATGTTGAATAGGAGTGGTGAAAGTGGGCACACTTGTCTTGTTCCTGTCCTCAGTGGGATGGCTTTCAGTTTTTGTCCATTGAGTATGATGTTGGCTGTGGGTCTATCATATATGGCCTTTATTATGTTGAGGTACTTTCCTTCTATACCCATTTTACTGAGGGTTTTTATCATAAATGGGTGTTGGATCTTGTCGAATGCTTTCTCTGCATCTATTGAGATGATCATGTGGTTTTTGTTTTTCATTTTGTTGATGTAGTGTATCACGTTGATTGACTTGCGGATGTTGAACCATCCCTGTGTCCCTGGTATAAATCCCACTTGATCATGGTGTATAATCTTTTTGATGTATTGCTGTAATCGGTTTGCCAAAATTTTGTTGAGGATTTTTGCATCTATGTTCATCAGTGATATCGGCCTGTAGTTCTCCTTCTTTGTGTTGTCCTTGTCAGGTTTGGGGATCAGAGTGATGTTGGCTTCATAGAATGTGTTAGGGAGTTCTCCATCTTTCTCAATTTTCTGGAACAGTTTGAGGAGAATAGGTATTAAGTCTTCTTTGAATGTTTGGTAGAATTCTCCAGA
>NW_025799605.1:0-1035 GCF_021613505.1 Equus quagga
TCTGGAGAATTCTACCAAACATTCAAAGAAGACTTAATACCTATTCTTCTCAAACTATTCCAGAAAATTGAGGAAGATGGAGTACTCCCTAACACATTCTATGAAGGCAACATCACTCTGATCCCCAAACCTGAGAAGGACAACACAAAGAAGGAGAACTACAGGCCGATATCACTGATGAACATAGATGCAAAAATCCTCAACAAAATTCTGGCAAACCGAATACAGCAATACATCAAAAAGATTATACACCATGGTCAAGTGGGATGTATACCAGGGACACAGGGATGGTTCAACATCCGCAAGTCAATCAACGTGATACACTACATCAACAAAATGAAAAACAAAAACCACATGATCATCTCAATGGATGCAGAGAAAGCATTCGACAAGATCCAACACCCATTTATGATAAGAACCCTCAATAAAATGGGTATAGAAGGAAAGTACCTCAACATAATAAAGGCCATATATGACAGACCCACAGCCAATGTCATACTCAATGGACAAAAAGTGAAAGCCATCCATCTGAGGACAGGAGCAAGACAAGGGTGCCCACTTTCACCACTCCTATTCAACATAGTACTGGAGGTTTTGGCCAGAGCAATTCGGCAGGAAAAAGAAATAAAAGGAATCCAAATAGGTAATGAAGAAGTAAAACTCTCGCTGTTTGCAGACGACATGATCTTATATATAGAAAACCCCAAAGAATCCATAGAAAAACTATTAGAAATAATCAACAACTACAGCAAAGTAGCAGAGTATAAAATCAACATACATAAATCAGTAGCATTTCTATACACTAACAATGAACTAACAGAAAAAGAACTCAAGAACTCAATCCCATTCACAATCGCAACGAAAAGAATAAAATACGTTGGGATAAACTTAAGCAAGGAAGTGAAGGATCTATACAATGAAAACTACAAGACTTTCTTGAAAGAAATTGACGACGACATAAAGAGATGGAAAGACATTCCTTGCACATGGATTGGAAGAATAAACATAGTTAAAATGTCCATACTACCTAAAGCA
>NW_025799606.1:0-1035 GCF_021613505.1 Equus quagga
TGCTTTAGGTAGTATGGACATTTTAACTATGTTTATTCTTCCAATCCATGTGCAAGGAATGTCTTTCCATCTCTTTATGTCGTCGTCAATTTCTTTCAAGAAAGTCTTGTAGTTTTCATTGTATAGATCCTTCACTTCCTTGCTTAAGTTTATCCCAACGTATTTTATTCTTTTCGTTGCGATTGTGAATGGGATTGAGTTCTTGAGTTCTTTTTCTGTTAGTTCATTGTTAGTGTATAGAAATGCTACTGATTTATGTATGTTGATTTTATACTCTGCTACTTTGCTGTAGTTGTTGATTATTTCTAATAGTTTTTCTATGGATTCTTTGGGGTTTTCTATATATAAGATCATGTCGTCTGCAAACAGCGAGAGTTTTACTTCTTCATTACCTATTTGGATTCCTTTTATTTCTTTTTCCTGCCGAATTGCTCTGGCCAAAACCTCCAGTACTATGTTGAATAGGAGTGGTGAAAGTGGGCACCCTTGTCTTGCTCCTGTCCTCAGATGGATGGCTTTCACTTTTTGTCCATTGAGTATGACATTGGCTGTGGGTCTGTCATATATGGCCTTTATTATGTTGAGGTACTTTCCTTCTATACCCATTTTATTGAGGGTTCTTATCATAAATGGGTGTTGGATCTTGTCGAATGCTTTCTCTGCATCCATTGAGATGATCATGTGGTTTTTGTTTTTCATTTTGTTGATGTAGTGTATCACGTTGATTGACTTGCGGATGTTGAACCATCCCTGTGTCCCTGGTATACATCCCACTTGACCATGGTGTATAATCTTTTTGATGTATTGCTGTATTCGGTTTGCCAGAATTTTGTTGAGGATTTTTGCATCTATGTTCATCAGTGATATCGGCCTGTAGTTCTCCTTCTTTGTGTTGTCCTTCTCAGGTTTGGGGATCAGAGTGATGTTGCCTTCATAGAATGTGTTAGGGAGTACTCCATCTTCCTCAATTTTCTGGAATAGTTTGAGAAGAATAGGTATTAAGTCTTCTTTGAATGTTTGGTAGAATTCTCCAGA
>NW_025799607.1:0-1002 GCF_021613505.1 Equus quagga
CTGAGGAAGACTGGCCCTGAGCTAACATCCATGCCCATCTTCCTCTACTTTATATGTGGGACACCTACCACAGCATGGCTTGCCAAGCAATGCCATGTCCGCTCCTGGGATCCAAACCGGCGAACCTGGGGCCGCCAAGAAGTGGAATGTGCGAACTTAACCACTGTGCCACTGGGCCAGCCCTCAATTTTAACTTTTAATATCACTTCCACTGTGACTCATATGTTACCATAAAAATGGATTTGGCTTATGAGCAAAATTAGATATTGCTTCCCAAAAAGGAAAGGTATTTTACATGAGATGAAACTGGCAAATAAGAGAATGTTTTCCAATAAAATCTTAAACATTACATTATGCCCAGCAAAAGCTTGCCACTCAGTTACAAACCGTTCATTTATGAACACTTTGCACATGTACTAATTTATTGTCATGACATCCCTAAGAGAGGGTGATTAAGTAATTCAGATATTCTACAACTTTACCCATGCGGAATATAACAAAAAAGCATTTTTCTGTGTTCAATATGTATATCTCAGTTAGAGAGTTACTTCTATGTTGCTATAATATGTACCTAAGGTAATAAAAATTATGGTGTTTTGGAGTTTGCAAATCAGTCAATGTTAAGTTTTTCTTCTTTTATTTGCTCTAGTCAGCTTTATAAAACAGCCTCTTATGCTATATATCATCCCAATTCTGTTTGAAAATAAGCTTTTTTGTATTTCAGTGAAAAATAGAGACTTTAGGAAGGATTTTAATTTTCTAACAATTGTTTTAAAATAGGAGTCACTATTGCCTTTCACTCCAATTTAAGAAATAATATGGAGGGACCAGCCAAGTGGTTAAGGTCGCACATTCCGCTTCTCCGTGGTCTGGGGTTCGTGGTTCGGATCCTGGGTGCGGACATGGCACCGTTTGGCAAAAAGTCATGCTGTGGTAGGCGTCCTGCATATAAAAATAGAGGAAGATGGGCATGGATGTTAGCTCAGGGCCAGTCTTCCTCAG
>NW_025799608.1:0-1002 GCF_021613505.1 Equus quagga
CTGAGGAAGACTGGCCCTGAGCTAACATCCATGCCCATCTTCCTCTATTTTTATATGCAGGACGCCTACCACAGCATGACTTTTTGCCAAACGGTGCCATGTCCGCACCCAGGATCCGAACCACGAACCCCAGACCACGGAGAAGCGGAATGTGCGACCTTAACCACTTGGCTGGTCCCTCCATATTATTTCTTAAATTGGAGTGAAAGGCAATAGTGACTCCTATTTTAAAACAATTGTTAGAAAATTAAAATCCTTCCTAAAGTCTCTATTTTTCACTGAAATACAAAAAAGCTTATTTTCAAACAGAATTGGGATGATATATAGCATAAGAGGCTGTTTTATAAAGCTGACTAGAGCAAATAAAAGAAGAAAAACTTAACATTGACTGATTTGCAAACTCCAAAACACCATAATTTTTATTACCTTAGGTACATATTATAGCAACATAGAAGTAACTCTCTAACTGAGATATACATATTGAACACAGAAAAATGCTTTTTTGTTATATTCCGCATGGGTAAAGTTGTAGAATATCTGAATTACTTAATCACCCTCTCTTAGGGATGTCATGACAATAAATTAGTACATGTGCAAAGTGTTCATAAATGAACGGTTTGTAACTGAGTGGCAAGCTTTTGCTGGGCATAATGTAATGTTTAAGATTTTATTGGAAAACATTCTCTTATTTGCCAGTTTCATCTCATGTAAAATACCTTTCCTTTTTGGGAAGCAATATCTAATTTTGCTCATAAGCCAAATCCATTTTTATGGTAACATATGAGTCACAGTGGAAGTGATATTAAAAGTTAAAATTGAGGGCTGGCCCAGTGGCACAGTGGTTAAGTTCGCACATTCCACTTCTTGGCGGCCCCAGGTTCGCCGGTTTGGATCCCAGGAGCGGACATGGCATTGCTTGGCAAGCCATGCTGTGGTAGGTGTCCCACATATAAAGTAGAGGAAGATGGGCATGGATGTTAGCTCAGGGCCAGTCTTCCTCAG
>NW_025799609.1:0-1519 GCF_021613505.1 Equus quagga
TGGTGGGATTGTTCCCGCCAAGTTTGGTCTTGGTTTCCTCTGTGGCCGTCTGCGCTTCATTCCTCTGCTCCGTCTTTCCTGCCTTCTTCACACAAATTCAGTATTTGTCAGTGTTCCATTGCATCACTTTTAAAAAAAAAATTGACTCTGCGGCTTTAAGTGTTTTCTCTAGAGATGAGCATATACATCTTCACTGTCACCAGCTACCAGCAAATAGCATCGCTTCGTGAGCAGTGTAAGCATCTTACAAGAATGGAATTCCATGAGCTCCCTGGTCCTCTGTGGTGGTCACATGGCCGCTGTCTCGTTGAATTGACTCAGCCTTGGTGCCCAGACCCTTGCACGGCCGTCACTCATTTCCTTGAAGATCTTTGGAGGGGACCCTCATGATGCCCAGGAAGTGCTGAATTCTTCTAGGGCCCAGCGTTTTTAATTCTCTGACTCTAGTTGTGTTTGTAAGAGGGCGTGGGAATTTGGGGTGCAGACTTCACTTGGATTGAGTGTTGAAGGATTTGTGAGGGGACACCTCATCCCCGTTGTGGTCTCTGTCCGTCTTCCTATCAGGGTGTGAGGTGTGTCCCAAATGGGATGCTGATGCTGACGAGTGAGTCTGGACAGGCGTCTGTGTGAGCTCGGCTGCGTCACGTTGGTGACCTTGTGCGTGCCCGGAGGCGATGCATTAACCAACCCCACACAATGAATAAATCTCATACCCGGACAAGTAGGCAATAATATCACATTTCTTACATTATCTGAGGTTGAACTGATATATTTTATGGATTTTCATAGAAGGTACATTTCCAGTTGAAGAAATTGAGTTAGGAAAACAGTCAGGGATAACCTGAATCATTGAAATTAGGGTTCACATTAAATCAGCCATTTTAAAAGTTAACACAATAATATTTCCCAGTGATGATTTACATCAATAATAGTGTAAGTATGCTAATTTACATGATTAACCAATGAACGAAGTGCTTCCAAAGCGGAATGTCTCCTGTTTTCTGCCAGCATCCATGAAATAGTGGCTAATTTGTTATTCTTGCAAGGAGGGTAAATTCTCAAAACCTTGCCAGTCAGGTGTCAAGGATACGCTTCCTGAATTTGATCATTGGAATGAGGTGATATAAAGAAATGCCCATTTTATGTATCTGTATATAGTTACATGTATATGTATCATATTTAATCATCGTATGACTTTCTGTATCCGCAAGTAACTTAAGTTTCATAATGTATTGAAACATAAGTATAAATTAAGATACATATCGTATAGAAATGTGAAGCGATATGTTGCAGGTTTGTGGCACATGTGGACGTTGGCCATGTCACCATCACAGAGGGCCAGGGAGGTCACAGAACTCTATTCCTTTAAGAATCTTACACTGCTCACGAAGCGATGCTATTTGCTGGTAGCTGGTGACAGTGAAGATGTATATGCTCATGTCTAGAGAAAACACTTAAAGCCACAGGGTTAATTTTTTTTAAAAGTGATGCAATGGAACACTGACAAATACTGAATTTG
>NW_025799610.1:0-1519 GCF_021613505.1 Equus quagga
TGGTGGGATTGTTCCCGCCAAGTTTGGTCTTGGTTTCCTCTGTGGCCATCTGCACTTCATTCCTCTGCTCCCTCTTTCCTGCCTTCTTCACACAAATTCAGTATTTGTCAGTGTTCCATTGCATCACTTTTAAAAAAAATTAACCCTGTGGCTTTAAGTGTTTTCTCTAGACATGAGCATATACATCTTCACTGTCACCAGCTACCAGCAAATAGCATCGCTTCGTGAGCAGTGTAAGATTCTTAAAGGAATAGAGTTCTGTGACCTCCCTGGCCCTCTGTGATGGTGACATGGCCAACGTCCACATGTGCCACAAACCTGCAACATATCGCTTCACATTTCTATACGATATGTATCTTAATTTATACTTATGTTTCAATACATTATGAAACTTAAGTTACTTGCGGATACAGAAAGTCATACGATGATTAAATATGATACATATACATGTAACTATATACAGATACATAAAATGGGCATTTCTTTATATCACCTCATTCCAATGATCAAATTCAGGAAGCGTATCCTTGACACCTGACTGGCAAGGTTTTGAGAATTTACCCTCCTTGCAAGAATAACAAATTAGCCACTATTTCATGGATGCTGGCAGAAAACAGGAGACATTCCGCTTTGGAAGCACTTCGTTCATTGGTTAATCATGTAAATTAGCATACTTACACTATTATTGATGTAAATCATCACTGGGAAATATTATTGTGTTAACTTTTAAAATGGCTGATTTAATGTGAACCCTAATTTCAATGATTCAGGTTATCCCTGACTGTTTTCCTAACTCAATTTCTTCAACTGGAAATGTACCTTCTATGAAAATCCATAAAATATATCAGTTCAACCTCAGATAATGTAAGAAATGTGATATTATTGCCTACTTGTCCGGGTATGAGATTTATTCATTGTGTGGGGTTGGTTAATGCATCGCCTCCGGGCACGCACAAGGTCACCAACGTGACGCAGCCGAGCTCACACAGACGCCTGTCCAGACTCACTCGTCAGCATCAGCATCCCATTTGGGACACACCTCACACCCTGATAGGAAGACGGACAGAGACCACAACGGGGATGAGGTGTCCCCTCACAAATCCTTCAACACTCAATCCAAGTGAAGTCTGCACCCCAAATTCCCACGCCCTCTTACAAACACAACTAGAGTCAGAGAATTAAAAACGCTGGGCCCTAGAAGAATTCAGCACTTCCTGGGCATCATGAGGGTCCCCTCCAAAGATCTTCAAGGAAATGAGTGACGGCCGTGCAAGGGTCTGGGCACCAAGGCTGAGTCAATTCAACGAGACAGCGGCCATGTGACCACCACAGAGGACCAGGGAGCTCATGGAATTCCATTCTTGTAAGATGCTTACACTGCTCACGAAGCGATGCTATTTGCTGGTAGCTGGTGACAGTGAAGATGTATATGCTCATCTCTAGAGAAAACACTTAAAGCCGCAGAGTCAATTTTTTTTTTAAAAGTGATGCAATGGAACACTGACAAATACTGAATTTG
>NW_025799611.1:0-1519 GCF_021613505.1 Equus quagga
CAAATTCAGTATTTGTCAGTGTTCCATTGCATCACTTTTAAAAAAAAAATTGACTCTGCGGCTTTAAGTGTTTTCTCTAGAGATGAGCATATACATCTTCACTGTCACCAGCTACCAGCAAATAGCATCGCTTCGTGAGCAGTGTAAGCATCTTACAAGAATGGAATTCCATGAGCTCCCTGGTCCTCTGTGGTGGTCACATGGCCGCTGTCTCGTTGAATTGACTCAGCCTTGGTGCCCAGACCCTTGCACGGCCGTCACTCATTTCCTTGAAGATCTTTGGAGGGGACCCTCATGATGCCCAGGAAGTGCTGAATTCTTCTAGGGCCCAGCGTTTTTAATTCTCTGACTCTAGTTGTGTTTGTAAGAGGGCGTGGGAATTTGGGGTGCAGACTTCACTTGGATTGAGTGTTGAAGGATTTGTGAGGGGACACCTCATCCCCGTTGTGGTCTCTGTCCGTCTTCCTATCAGGGTGTGAGGTGTGTCCCAAATGGGATGCTGATGCTGACGAGTGAGTCTGGACAGGCGTCTGTGTGAGCTCGGCTGCGTCACGTTGGTGACCTTGTGCGTGCCCGGAGGCGATGCATTAACCAACCCCACACAATGAATAAATCTCATACCCGGACAAGTAGGCAATAATATCACATTTCTTACATTATCTGAGGTTGAACTGATATATTTTATGGATTTTCATAGAAGGTACATTTCCAGTTGAAGAAATTGAGTTAGGAAAACAGTCAGGGATAACCTGAATCATTGAAATTAGGGTTCACATTAAATCAGCCATTTTAAAAGTTAACACAATAATATTTCCCAGTGATGATTTACATCAATAATAGTGTAAGTATGCTAATTTACATGATTAACCAATGAACGAAGTGCTTCCAAAGCGGAATGTCTCCTGTTTTCTGCCAGCATCCATGAAATAGTGGCTAATTTGTTATTCTTGCAAGGAGGGTAAATTCTCAAAACCTTGCCAGTCAGGTGTCAAGGATACGCTTCCTGAATTTGATCATTGGAATGAGGTGATATAAAGAAATGCCCATTTTATGTATCTGTATATAGTTACATGTATATGTATCATATTTAATCATCGTATGACTTTCTGTATCCGCAAGTAACTTAAGTTTCATAATGTATTGAAACATAAGTATAAATTAAGATACATATCGTATAGAAATGTGAAGCGATATGTTGCAGGTTTGTGGCACATGTGGACGTTGGCCATGTCACCATCACAGAGGGCCAGGGAGGTCACAGAACTCTATTCCTTTAAGAATCTTACACTGCTCACGAAGCGATGCTATTTGCTGGTAGCTGGTGACAGTGAAGATGTATATGCTCATGTCTAGAGAAAACACTTAAAGCCACAGGGTTAATTTTTTTTAAAAGTGATGCAATGGAACACTGACAAATACTGAATTTGTGTGAAGAAGGCAGGAAAGAGGGAGCAGAGGAATGAAGTGCAGATGGCCACAGAGGAAACCAAGACCAAACTTGGCGGGAACAATCCCACCA
>NW_025799612.1:0-1519 GCF_021613505.1 Equus quagga
CAAATTCAGTATTTGTCAGTGTTCCATTGCATCACTTTTAAAAAAAATTAACCCTGTGGCTTTAAGTGTTTTCTCTAGACATGAGCATATACATCTTCACTGTCACCAGCTACCAGCAAATAGCATCGCTTCGTGAGCAGTGTAAGATTCTTAAAGGAATAGAGTTCTGTGACCTCCCTGGCCCTCTGTGATGGTGACATGGCCAACGTCCACATGTGCCACAAACCTGCAACATATCGCTTCACATTTCTATACGATATGTATCTTAATTTATACTTATGTTTCAATACATTATGAAACTTAAGTTACTTGCGGATACAGAAAGTCATACGATGATTAAATATGATACATATACATGTAACTATATACAGATACATAAAATGGGCATTTCTTTATATCACCTCATTCCAATGATCAAATTCAGGAAGCGTATCCTTGACACCTGACTGGCAAGGTTTTGAGAATTTACCCTCCTTGCAAGAATAACAAATTAGCCACTATTTCATGGATGCTGGCAGAAAACAGGAGACATTCCGCTTTGGAAGCACTTCGTTCATTGGTTAATCATGTAAATTAGCATACTTACACTATTATTGATGTAAATCATCACTGGGAAATATTATTGTGTTAACTTTTAAAATGGCTGATTTAATGTGAACCCTAATTTCAATGATTCAGGTTATCCCTGACTGTTTTCCTAACTCAATTTCTTCAACTGGAAATGTACCTTCTATGAAAATCCATAAAATATATCAGTTCAACCTCAGATAATGTAAGAAATGTGATATTATTGCCTACTTGTCCGGGTATGAGATTTATTCATTGTGTGGGGTTGGTTAATGCATCGCCTCCGGGCACGCACAAGGTCACCAACGTGACGCAGCCGAGCTCACACAGACGCCTGTCCAGACTCACTCGTCAGCATCAGCATCCCATTTGGGACACACCTCACACCCTGATAGGAAGACGGACAGAGACCACAACGGGGATGAGGTGTCCCCTCACAAATCCTTCAACACTCAATCCAAGTGAAGTCTGCACCCCAAATTCCCACGCCCTCTTACAAACACAACTAGAGTCAGAGAATTAAAAACGCTGGGCCCTAGAAGAATTCAGCACTTCCTGGGCATCATGAGGGTCCCCTCCAAAGATCTTCAAGGAAATGAGTGACGGCCGTGCAAGGGTCTGGGCACCAAGGCTGAGTCAATTCAACGAGACAGCGGCCATGTGACCACCACAGAGGACCAGGGAGCTCATGGAATTCCATTCTTGTAAGATGCTTACACTGCTCACGAAGCGATGCTATTTGCTGGTAGCTGGTGACAGTGAAGATGTATATGCTCATCTCTAGAGAAAACACTTAAAGCCGCAGAGTCAATTTTTTTTTTAAAAGTGATGCAATGGAACACTGACAAATACTGAATTTGTGTGAAGAAGGCAGGAAAGACGGAGCAGAGGAATGAAGCGCAGACGGCCACAGAGGAAACCAAGACCAAACTTGGCGGGAACAATCCCACCA
>NW_025799613.1:0-2583 GCF_021613505.1 Equus quagga
ATCAATAGTGTATTTTTTATCCCAAGTGTTCCTAGCATTGGATTTTTTTTTTTTTTTTTTTTTTTTTTTTTTTTTTTATCTTTACTCGCCCTCCCATCTTTGATTAATTTTTTTTTTTTATTAATGTTATGATGGATTACAAGCTTGTGAAATTTCAGTTGTACATTTTTGTTAGTCATGTTGTGGGTACACCACTTCCCCCTCCGTACCCTCCCCCCAACCCCCCTTTTCCCTGGTAACCACCGATCAGATCTCCTTCTCAATATACTAATTTCCACCTATGAGTGGAGTCATATAGAGTTCGTCTTTCTCTGACTGACTTATTTCGCTTAACATAATGCCCTCGAGGTCCATCCACATTGTTGTGAATGGGCCAATTTCGTCTTTTTTTATGGCTGAGTAGTATTCCATTGTGTATATATACCACATCTTCTTTATCCAATCATCAGTTTCTGGGCATGTAGGCTGGTTCCACGTCTTGGCTATTGTAAATAATGCTGCGATGAACATAGGGGTGCAACGGACTCTTGAGATATCTGATATCAGGTTCTTAGGATAGATACCCAGTAATGGGATGGCTGGGTCATAGGGTATTTCTATTTTTAACTTTTTGAGAAATCTCCATACTGTTTTCCATAGTGGCTGTACCAGTTTGCATTCCCACCAACAGTGTATGAGGGTTCCTCTTTCTCCACAACCTCTCCAACATTTGTCGTTCTTGGTTTTGGATGTTTTTGCCAATCTAACGGGGGTAAGGTGATATCTTAGTGTAGTTTTGATTTGCATTTCCCTGATGATTAGCGATGATGAACATCTTTTCATGTGTCTATTGGCCATATTCATATCTTCTTTTGAGAAATGTCTGTTCATGTCCTCTGCCCATTTTTTGATCGGGTTGTTTGTTTTTTTGTTGTTAAGCAGTGTGAGTTCTTTGTATATTATGGAGATTAACCCTTTAGTCTGATGAAGTCCCATTTGTTTATTCTTTCTATTGTTTCCCTCAACTGAGGAGTTACAGTGTCCGAAAAGATTCTTTTGAAACTGATGTCAAAGAGTGTACTGCCTATATTCTCTTCCAAAAGACTTATTGTCTCAGGCCTAATCTTTAGGTCTTTGATCCATTTTGAGTTTATTTTGGTGTGTGGTGAAAAAGAATGGTCGATTTTCAATCTTTTGCATGTGGCTGTCCAGTTTTCCCAGCACCATTTGTTGAAGAGACTTTCTTTTCTCCATTGTAGGCCCTCTGCTCCTTTGTCGAAGATTAGCTGTCCATAGATGTGTGGTTTTATCTCTGGGCTTTCAATTCTGTTCCATTGATCTGTGGACCTGTTTTTGTACCAGTACCATGCTGTTTTGATCACTGTAGCTTTGTAGTATGTTTTGAAATCGGGGATTGTGATTCCGCCGGCTTTGTTTTTCTTGCTCAAGATTGCTTTAGCAATTCGTGGTCTTTTGTTCCCCCATATGAATTTTAGGATTGTTTGTTCAATTTCTGTGAAGAATGTTCTTGGGATTCTGATTGGGATAGCATTGAATCTGTATATTGCTTTAGGTAGTATGGACATTTTAACTATGTTTATTCTTCCAATCCATGTGCAAGGAATGTCTTTCCATCTCTTTATGTCATCGTCAATTTCTTTCAAGAAAGTCTTGTAGTTTTCATTGTATAGATCCTTCACTTCCTTGGTTAAGTTTATCCCAAGGTATTTTATTCTTTTCGTTGCGATGGTGAATGGGATAGAGTTCTTGAGTTCTTTTTCTGTTAGTTTATTGTTAGTGTATAGAAATGCTACTGATTTATGCACGTTAATTTTATACCCTGCTACTTTGCTGTAGTTGTTGATTATTTCTAATAGTTTTTCTGTGGATTCTTTGGGGTTTTCTATGTATAAGATCATGTCGTCTGCAAACAGCGCGAGTTTTACTTCTTCGTTACCTATTTGGATTCCTTTTATTTTTTTTTCCTGCCGAATTGCTCTGGCCAGCACCTCCAGTACTATGTTGAATAGGAGTGGTGAAAGTGGGCACCCTTGTCTTGTTCCTGTCCTCAGAGGGATGGCTTTCAGCTTTTGTCCATTGAGTATGATGTTGGCTGTGGGTCTATCATATATGGCCTTTATTATGTTGAGGTACTTTCCTTCTATACCCATTTTACTGAGGGTTTTTATCATAAATGGGTGTTGGATCTTGTCGAATGCTTTCTCTGCGTCTATTGAGATGATCATGTGGTTTTTGTTTTTCATTTTGTTGATGTAGTGTATCACGTTGATTGACTTGCGGATGTTGAACCATCCCTGTGTCCCTGGTATAAATCCCACTTGATCATGGTGTATAATCTTTTTGATGTATTGCTGTAATCGGTTTGCCAAAATTTTGTTGAGGATTTTTGCATCTATGTTCATCAGTGATATCGGCCTGTAGTTCTCCTTCTTTGTGTTGTCCTTGTCAGGTTTGGGGATCAGAGTGATGTTGGCTTCATAGAATGTGTTAGGGAGTTCTCCATCTTTCTCAATTTTCTGGAACAGTTTGAGGAGAACCTAGCATTGGATTTTTATCACTTAATTCTTTCTTGCTAATTTGACA
>NW_025799614.1:0-2583 GCF_021613505.1 Equus quagga
TGTCAAATTAGCAAGAAAGAATTAAGTGATAAAAATCCAATGCTAGGTTCTCCTCAAACTGTTCCAGAAAATTGAGAAAGATGGAGAACTCCCTAACACATTCTATGAAGCCAACATCACTCTGATCCCCAAACCTGACAAGGACAACACAAAGAAGGAGAACTACAGGCCGATATCACTGATGAACATAGATGCAAAAATCCTCAACAAAATTTTGGCAAACCGATTACAGCAATACATCAAAAAGATTATACACCATGATCAAGTGGGATTTATACCAGGGACACAGGGATGGTTCAACATCCGCAAGTCAATCAACGTGATACACTACATCAACAAAATGAAAAACAAAAACCACATGATCATCTCAATAGACGCAGAGAAAGCATTCGACAAGATCCAACACCCATTTATGATAAAAACCCTCAGTAAAATGGGTATAGAAGGAAAGTACCTCAACATAATAAAGGCCATATATGATAGACCCACAGCCAACATCATACTCAATGGACAAAAGCTGAAAGCCATCCCTCTGAGGACAGGAACAAGACAAGGGTGCCCACTTTCACCACTCCTATTCAACATAGTACTGGAGGTGCTGGCCAGAGCAATTCGGCAGGAAAAAAAAATAAAAGGAATCCAAATAGGTAACGAAGAAGTAAAACTCGCGCTGTTTGCAGACGACATGATCTTATACATAGAAAACCCCAAAGAATCCACAGAAAAACTATTAGAAATAATCAACAACTACAGCAAAGTAGCAGGGTATAAAATTAACGTGCATAAATCAGTAGCATTTCTATACACTAACAATAAACTAACAGAAAAAGAACTCAAGAACTCTATCCCATTCACCATCGCAACGAAAAGAATAAAATACCTTGGGATAAACTTAACCAAGGAAGTGAAGGATCTATACAATGAAAACTACAAGACTTTCTTGAAAGAAATTGACGATGACATAAAGAGATGGAAAGACATTCCTTGCACATGGATTGGAAGAATAAACATAGTTAAAATGTCCATACTACCTAAAGCAATATACAGATTCAATGCTATCCCAATCAGAATCCCAAGAACATTCTTCACAGAAATTGAACAAACAATCCTAAAATTCATATGGGGGAACAAAAGACCACGAATTGCTAAAGCAATCTTGAGCAAGAAAAACAAAGCCGGCGGAATCACAATCCCCGATTTCAAAACATACTACAAAGCTACAGTGATCAAAACAGCATGGTACTGGTACAAAAACAGGTCCACAGATCAATGGAACAGAATTGAAAGCCCAGAGATAAAACCACACATCTATGGACAGCTAATCTTCGACAAAGGAGCAGAGGGCCTACAATGGAGAAAAGAAAGTCTCTTCAACAAATGGTGCTGGGAAAACTGGACAGCCACATGCAAAAGATTGAAAATCGACCATTCTTTTTCACCACACACCAAAATAAACTCAAAATGGATCAAAGACCTAAAGATTAGGCCTGAGACAATAAGTCTTTTGGAAGAGAATATAGGCAGTACACTCTTTGACATCAGTTTCAAAAGAATCTTTTCGGACACTGTAACTCCTCAGTTGAGGGAAACAATAGAAAGAATAAACAAATGGGACTTCATCAGACTAAAGGGTTAATCTCCATAATATACAAAGAACTCACACTGCTTAACAACAAAAAAACAAACAACCCGATCAAAAAATGGGCAGAGGACATGAACAGACATTTCTCAAAAGAAGATATGAATATGGCCAATAGACACATGAAAAGATGTTCATCATCGCTAATCATCAGGGAAATGCAAATCAAAACTACACTAAGATATCACCTTACCCCCGTTAGATTGGCAAAAACATCCAAAACCAAGAACGACAAATGTTGGAGAGGTTGTGGAGAAAGAGGAACCCTCATACACTGTTGGTGGGAATGCAAACTGGTACAGCCACTATGGAAAACAGTATGGAGATTTCTCAAAAAGTTAAAAATAGAAATACCCTATGACCCAGCCATCCCATTACTGGGTATCTATCCTAAGAACCTGATATCAGATATCTCAAGAGTCCGTTGCACCCCTATGTTCATCGCAGCATTATTTACAATAGCCAAGACGTGGAACCAGCCTACATGCCCAGAAACTGATGATTGGATAAAGAAGATGTGGTATATATACACAATGGAATACTACTCAGCCATAAAAAAAGACGAAATTGGCCCATTCACAACAATGTGGATGGACCTCGAGGGCATTATGTTAAGCGAAATAAGTCAGTCAGAGAAAGACGAACTCTATATGACTCCACTCATAGGTGGAAATTAGTATATTGAGAAGGAGATCTGATCGGTGGTTACCAGGGAAAAGGGGGGTTGGGGGGAGGGTACGGAGGGGGAAGTGGTGTACCCACAACATGACTAACAAAAATGTACAACTGAAATTTCACAAGCTTGTAATCCATCATAACATTAATAAAAAAAAAAAATTAATCAAAGATGGGAGGGCGAGTAAAGATAAAAAAAAAAAAAAAAAAAAAAAAAAAAAAAAAAATCCAATGCTAGGAACACTTGGGATAAAAAATACACTATTGAT
>NW_025799615.1:0-1339 GCF_021613505.1 Equus quagga
TGAAATGTCCCTTTTACAATAGTCACAAGATTGCCCTGTCAGCACAGCTCTTGATGGAAACGGCAGATAGGTCTGCTGTCTCAGTGAACGCCGTGGGGTGGCAGGTGTGTTGCCTCGGGCTGGGGGGTCACATATGAGCGCTGCAATCGGTTCCCAGCCTAAAGAAAGATGTTTAATCCTTAAAGAAATGCCAACATTGGGAGGGGGAGGGAAGTCAGTTACAGGAGGTTACCAGACAAGCACAATAAAATGCAGATTTTAAGTCTTTGCCTTTGGTATTGATTAAGAGTTTCTAGAGAGAAGGTCATCTCCTTTCTTCTTCCTGGTACAGAGAGAGAGGAACCTTTTAAAGATAGAGATTTACCTTGCAAATGTAAATGTGTCCTAACAAAGGGCAAGTTCCATTCCTCAGAGCCTCCTTCCCTGTCCCAGTTTATCAAAAGCAATCAGCCTCAAATAATCCTGATGCCAAAGAGACATATCTTGGGGTGGCCAATTTCAGGTCCCTACACTATCATCGTAGAGTTTCCACCTGGAATCACTTTCATTGTTCTTAAATATAATCTTTAGAATTGCATTTTATGCAGGTTAATTTTCTATTAAGTTTTTTCATTTGGGGCTTGAAATAACTTTATCTCTTTTTTGTTGTTGTTCTTGAAAGACACTTTTGCTGTGTATAGAAATCAAGCTTGCCAGTAATTTCTTCAGCAGTTTGAATAGGTCCTGTCACTGTGCTCCTGAGTCATGACTGTAAGTTGGGAGTGAGTGGTGACAAGTTAAGTATTTTGTTTAGAGTCTCCTGATCTTGGGTTGAGTTAGGAGCATAAACACTGTAGGGACCTGAAATTGGCCACCCCAAGATATGTCTCTTTGGCATCAGGATTATTTGAGGCTGATTGCTTTTGATAAACTGGGACAGGGAAGGAGGCTCTGAGGAATGGAACTTGCCCTTCGTTAGGACACATTTACATTTGTAAGGTAAATCTCTATCTGTAAAATGTGCCTCTCTCTCTGTACCAGGAAGAAGAAAGGAGATGACCTTCTCTCTAGAAACTCTTAATCAATACCAAAGGCAAGGACTTAAATCCACATTTTATTGTGCTAGTCTGGTAACCTCCTGCAACTGACTTCCCTCCCCCTCCCAACGTTGGCATTTCTTTAAGGATTAAGCATCTTTCCATAGGCAAGGAACTGATTGCTGCACTCACCTGTGACCGCTCAGCTCCAGACAGACTTGCCTCCTGCTACGCCCACCGAGACAGCAGACCGTTACCTGCTGTGTCCGTCAAGCACTGTGCTGACAGGGCAATCTTGTGACTATTGTAAAAGGGACATTTCA
>NW_025799616.1:0-1339 GCF_021613505.1 Equus quagga
TGAAATGTCCCTTTTACAATAGTCACAAGATTGCCCTGTCAGCACAGTGCTTGACGGACACAGCAGGTAACGGTCTGCTGTCTCGGTGGGCGTAGCAGGAGGCAAGTCTGTCTGGAGCTGAGCGGTCACAGGTGAGTGCAGCAATCAGTTCCTTGCCTATGGAAAGATGCTTAATCCTTAAAGAAATGCCAACGTTGGGAGGGGGAGGGAAGTCAGTTGCAGGAGGTTACCAGACTAGCACAATAAAATGTGGATTTAAGTCCTTGCCTTTGGTATTGATTAAGAGTTTCTAGAGAGAAGGTCATCTCCTTTCTTCTTCCTGGTACAGAGAGAGAGGCACATTTTACAGATAGAGATTTACCTTACAAATGTAAATGTGTCCTAACGAAGGGCAAGTTCCATTCCTCAGAGCCTCCTTCCCTGTCCCAGTTTATCAAAAGCAATCAGCCTCAAATAATCCTGATGCCAAAGAGACATATCTTGGGGTGGCCAATTTCAGGTCCCTACAGTGTTTATGCTCCTAACTCAACCCAAGATCAGGAGACTCTAAACAAAATACTTAACTTGTCACCACTCACTCCCAACTTACAGTCATGACTCAGGAGCACAGTGACAGGACCTATTCAAACTGCTGAAGAAATTACTGGCAAGCTTGATTTCTATACACAGCAAAAGTGTCTTTCAAGAACAACAACAAAAAAGAGATAAAGTTATTTCAAGCCCCAAATGAAAAAACTTAATAGAAAATTAACCTGCATAAAATGCAATTCTAAAGATTATATTTAAGAACAATGAAAGTGATTCCAGGTGGAAACTCTACGATGATAGTGTAGGGACCTGAAATTGGCCACCCCAAGATATGTCTCTTTGGCATCAGGATTATTTGAGGCTGATTGCTTTTGATAAACTGGGACAGGGAAGGAGGCTCTGAGGAATGGAACTTGCCCTTTGTTAGGACACATTTACATTTGCAAGGTAAATCTCTATCTTTAAAAGGTTCCTCTCTCTCTGTACCAGGAAGAAGAAAGGAGATGACCTTCTCTCTAGAAACTCTTAATCAATACCAAAGGCAAAGACTTAAAATCTGCATTTTATTGTGCTTGTCTGGTAACCTCCTGTAACTGACTTCCCTCCCCCTCCCAATGTTGGCATTTCTTTAAGGATTAAACATCTTTCTTTAGGCTGGGAACCGATTGCAGCGCTCATATGTGACCCCCCAGCCCGAGGCAACACACCTGCCACCCCACGGCGTTCACTGAGACAGCAGACCTATCTGCCGTTTCCATCAAGAGCTGTGCTGACAGGGCAATCTTGTGACTATTGTAAAAGGGACATTTCA
>NW_025799617.1:0-1339 GCF_021613505.1 Equus quagga
TGAAATGTCCCTTTTACAATAGTCACAAGATTGCCCTGTCAGCACAGTGCTTGACGGACACAGCAGGTAACGGTCTGCTGTCTCGGTGGGCGTAGCAGGAGGCAAGTCTGTCTGGAGCTGAGCGGTCACAGGTGAGTGCAGCAATCAGTTCCTTGCCTATGGAAAGATGCTTAATCCTTAAAGAAATGCCAACGTTGGGAGGGGGAGGGAAGTCAGTTGCAGGAGGTTACCAGACTAGCACAATAAAATGTGGATTTAAGTCCTTGCCTTTGGTATTGATTAAGAGTTTCTAGAGAGAAGGTCATCTTCTTTCTTCTTCCTGGTACAGAGAGAGAGGCACATTTTACAGATAGAGATTTACCTTACAAATGTAAATGTGTCCTAACGAAGGGCAAGTTCCATTCCTCAGAGCCTCCTTCCCTGTCCCAGTTTATCAAAAGCAATCAGCCTCAAATAATCCTGATGCCAAAGAGACATATCTTGGGGTGGCCAATTTCAGGTCCCTACAGTGTTTATGCTCCTAACTCAACCCAAGATCAGGAGACTCTAAACAAAATACTTAACTTGTCACCACTCACTCCCAACTTACAGTCATGACTCAGGAGCACAGTGACAGGACCTATTCAAACTGCTGAAGAAATTACTGGCAAGCTTGATTTCTATACACAGCAAAAGTGTCTTTCAAGAACAACAACAAAAAAGAGATAAAGTTATTTCAAGCCCCAAATGAAAAAACTTAATAGAAAATTAACCTGCATAAAATGCAATTCTAAAGATTATATTTAAGAACAATGAAAGTGATTCCAGGTGGAAACTCTACGATGATAGTGTAGGGACCTGAAATTGGCCACCCCAAGATATGTCTCTTTGGCATCAGGATTATTTGAGGCTGATTGCTTTTGATAAACTGGGACAGGGAAGGAGGCTCTGAGGAATGGAACTTGCCCTTTGTTAGGACACATTTACATTTGCAAGGTAAATCTCTATCTTTAAAAGGTTCCTCTCTCTCTGTACCAGGAAGAAGAAAGGAGATGACCTTCTCTCTAGAAACTCTTAATCAATACCAAAGGCAAAGACTTAAAATCTGCATTTTATTGTGCTTGTCTGGTAACCTCCTGTAACTGACTTCCCTCCCCCTCCCAACGTTGGCATTTCTTTAAGGATTAAACATCTTTCTTTAGGCTGGGAACCGATTGCAGCGCTCATATGTGACCCCCCAGCCCGAGGCAACACACCTGCCACCCCGCGGCGTTCACTGAGACAGCAGACCTATCTGCCGTTTCCATCAAGAGCTGTGCTGACAGGGCAATCTTGTGACTATTGTAAAAGGGACATTTCA
>NW_025799618.1:0-1339 GCF_021613505.1 Equus quagga
TGAAATGTCCCTTTTACAATAGTCACAAGATTGCCCTGTCAGCACAGCTCTTGATGGAAACGGCAGATAGGTCTGCTGTCTCAGTGAACGCCGCGGGGTGGCAGGTGTGTTGCCTCGGGCTGGGGGGTCACATATGAGCGCTGCAATCGGTTCCCAGCCTAAAGAAAGATGTTTAATCCTTAAAGAAATGCCAACGTTGGGAGGGGGAGGGAAGTCAGTTACAGGAGGTTACCAGACAAGCACAATAAAATGCAGATTTTAAGTCTTTGCCTTTGGTATTGATTAAGAGTTTCTAGAGAGAAGGTCATCTCCTTTCTTCTTCCTGGTACAGAGAGAGAGGAACCTTTTAAAGATAGAGATTTACCTTGCAAATGTAAATGTGTCCTAACAAAGGGCAAGTTCCATTCCTCAGAGCCTCCTTCCCTGTCCCAGTTTATCAAAAGCAATCAGCCTCAAATAATCCTGATGCCAAAGAGACATATCTTGGGGTGGCCAATTTCAGGTCCCTACACTATCATCGTAGAGTTTCCACCTGGAATCACTTTCATTGTTCTTAAATATAATCTTTAGAATTGCATTTTATGCAGGTTAATTTTCTATTAAGTTTTTTCATTTGGGGCTTGAAATAACTTTATCTCTTTTTTGTTGTTGTTCTTGAAAGACACTTTTGCTGTGTATAGAAATCAAGCTTGCCAGTAATTTCTTCAGCAGTTTGAATAGGTCCTGTCACTGTGCTCCTGAGTCATGACTGTAAGTTGGGAGTGAGTGGTGACAAGTTAAGTATTTTGTTTAGAGTCTCCTGATCTTGGGTTGAGTTAGGAGCATAAACACTGTAGGGACCTGAAATTGGCCACCCCAAGATATGTCTCTTTGGCATCAGGATTATTTGAGGCTGATTGCTTTTGATAAACTGGGACAGGGAAGGAGGCTCTGAGGAATGGAACTTGCCCTTCGTTAGGACACATTTACATTTGTAAGGTAAATCTCTATCTGTAAAATGTGCCTCTCTCTCTGTACCAGGAAGAAGAAAGAAGATGACCTTCTCTCTAGAAACTCTTAATCAATACCAAAGGCAAGGACTTAAATCCACATTTTATTGTGCTAGTCTGGTAACCTCCTGCAACTGACTTCCCTCCCCCTCCCAACGTTGGCATTTCTTTAAGGATTAAGCATCTTTCCATAGGCAAGGAACTGATTGCTGCACTCACCTGTGACCGCTCAGCTCCAGACAGACTTGCCTCCTGCTACGCCCACCGAGACAGCAGACCGTTACCTGCTGTGTCCGTCAAGCACTGTGCTGACAGGGCAATCTTGTGACTATTGTAAAAGGGACATTTCA
>NW_025799619.1:0-1478 GCF_021613505.1 Equus quagga
CACTGGAGTTAAAATATCCCAAAGGCTTAAAAAATGTTAGGATCTGACAATGGAACAGAATTGAAAGCCCAGAGATAAAACCACACATCTATGGACAGCTAATCTTCGACAAAGGAGCAGAGGGCCTACAATGGAGAAAAGAAAGTCTCTTCAACAAATGGTGCTGGGAAAACTGGACAGCCACATGCAAAAGATTGAAAATCGACCATTCTTTTTCACCACACACCAAAATAAACTCAAAATGGATCAAAGACCTAAAGATTAGGCCTGAGACAATAAGTCTTTTGGAAGAGAATATAGGCAGTACACTCTTTGACATCAGTTTCAAAAGAATCTTTTCGGACACTGTAACTCCTCAGTTGAGGGAAACAATAGAAAGAATAAACAAATGGGACTTCATCAGACTAAAGAGCTTCTTCAAGGCAAGGGAAAACAGGATTGAAACAAAAAAACAGCTCACTAATTGGGAAAAAATATTTACAAGCCACTTATCCGACAAAGGGTTAATCTCCATAATATACAAAGAACTCACACTGCTTAACAACAAAAAAACAAACAACCCGATCAAAAAATGGGCAGAGGACATGAACAGACATTTCTCAAAAGAAGAAATGAATATGGCCAATAGACACATGAAAAGATGTTCATCATCGCTAATCATCAGGGAAATGCAAATCAAAACTACACTAAGATATCACCTTACCCCCGTTAGATTGGCAAAAACATCCAAAACCAAGAACGACAAATGTTGGAGAGGTTGTGGAGAAAGAGGAACCCTCATACACTGTTGGTGGGAATGCAAACTGGTACAGCCACTATGGAAAACAGTATGGAGATTTCTCAAAAAGTTAAAAATAGAAATACCCTATGACCCAGCCATCCCATTACTGGGTATCTATCCTAAGAACCTGATATCAGATATCTCAAGAGTCCGTTGCACCCCTATGTTCATCGCAGCATTATTTACAATAGGCAAGACGTGGAACCAGCCTACATGCCCAGAAACTGATGATTGGATAAAGAAGATGTGGTATATATACACAATGGAATACTACTCAGCCATAAAAAAAGACGAAATTGGCCCATTCACAACATTGTGGATGGACCTCGAGGGCATTATGTTAAGCGAAATAAGTCAGTCAGAGAGGGACGAACTCTGTATGACTCCACTCATAGGTGGAAATTAGTATATTGAGAAGGAGATCCGATCGGGGGAAAAGGGGGGGTGGGGGGAGGGTACGGAGGGGGAAGAGGTGTACCCACAACATGACTAACAAAAATGTACAACTGAAATTTCACAAGCTTGTAATCCATCATAACATTAATAAAAATAAAAAAATAAATAAATAAATAAAACTATTCAAAGGGGAAATATGTTTTAGGAGGTCAATAAAATGTGCCTTTCCATGGTAAAAAAAAAAAAAAAAAAAAGTTAGGATCTGAGAAGGTTAATAGAAAACACATCCACTAAAAATAGA
>NW_025799620.1:0-1478 GCF_021613505.1 Equus quagga
TCTATTTTTAGTGGATGTGTTTTCTATTAACCTTCTCAGATCCTAACTTTTTTTTTTTTTTTTTTTTACCATGGAAAGGCACATTTTATTGACCTCCTAAAACATATTTCCCCTTTGAATAGTTTTATTTATTTATTTATTTTTTTATTTTTATTAATGTTATGATGGATTACAAGCTTGTGAAATTTCAGTTGTACATTTTTGTTAGTCATGTTGTGGGTACACCTCTTCCCCCTCCGTACCCTCCCCCCACCCCCCCTTTTCCCCCGATCGGATCTCCTTCTCAATATACTAATTTCCACCTATGAGTGGAGTCATACAGAGTTCGTCCCTCTCTGACTGACTTATTTCGCTTAACATAATGCCCTCGAGGTCCATCCACAATGTTGTGAATGGGCCAATTTCGTCTTTTTTTATGGCTGAGTAGTATTCCATTGTGTATATATACCACATCTTCTTTATCCAATCATCAGTTTCTGGGCATGTAGGCTGGTTCCACGTCTTGCCTATTGTAAATAATGCTGCGATGAACATAGGGGTGCAACGGACTCTTGAGATATCTGATATCAGGTTCTTAGGATAGATACCCAGTAATGGGATGGCTGGGTCATAGGGTATTTCTATTTTTAACTTTTTGAGAAATCTCCATACTGTTTTCCATAGTGGCTGTACCAGTTTGCATTCCCACCAACAGTGTATGAGGGTTCCTCTTTCTCCACAACCTCTCCAACATTTGTCGTTCTTGGTTTTGGATGTTTTTGCCAATCTAACGGGGGTAAGGTGATATCTTAGTGTAGTTTTGATTTGCATTTCCCTGATGATTAGCGATGATGAACATCTTTTCATGTGTCTATTGGCCATATTCATTTCTTCTTTTGAGAAATGTCTGTTCATGTCCTCTGCCCATTTTTTGATCGGGTTGTTTGTTTTTTTGTTGTTAAGCAGTGTGAGTTCTTTGTATATTATGGAGATTAACCCTTTGTCGGATAAGTGGCTTGTAAATATTTTTTCCCAATTAGTGAGCTGTTTTTTTGTTTCAATCCTGTTTTCCCTTGCCTTGAAGAAGCTCTTTAGTCTGATGAAGTCCCATTTGTTTATTCTTTCTATTGTTTCCCTCAACTGAGGAGTTACAGTGTCCGAAAAGATTCTTTTGAAACTGATGTCAAAGAGTGTACTGCCTATATTCTCTTCCAAAAGACTTATTGTCTCAGGCCTAATCTTTAGGTCTTTGATCCATTTTGAGTTTATTTTGGTGTGTGGTGAAAAAGAATGGTCGATTTTCAATCTTTTGCATGTGGCTGTCCAGTTTTCCCAGCACCATTTGTTGAAGAGACTTTCTTTTCTCCATTGTAGGCCCTCTGCTCCTTTGTCGAAGATTAGCTGTCCATAGATGTGTGGTTTTATCTCTGGGCTTTCAATTCTGTTCCATTGTCAGATCCTAACATTTTTTAAGCCTTTGGGATATTTTAACTCCAGTG
>NW_025799621.1:0-1327 GCF_021613505.1 Equus quagga
TTCTGGGGGGGGGGGGGCGCTGAGGCAGCAGTCTCAGTGGTGAGGGCTTGCTGTATGGCTGTGCATAGTTTGGGGGCTGACCTCTCTTGGACAGGAACCCCTTTACCACAGTGGAGCAGCCATGACCCACTGGCTCCTCAGAGTCCTCTGTGCCTCTGTGTCTCTGTGTCTGAGTTGGGTGCCCTTCTCTCAGTCCAGAAGCCATACGTGGAACAGCAGGCTTCTGTTTCATCTGCTACACCCCATGTGCCATCATTTAGGCCACAGGGGCACCAGGGCCACTTCTGTGCCCTGTGGGGGATGCAGGACTCAAATGCGAGGGGGCCCACCCTCCTCTCTACAGAGCACTTCTTCTCGTTCCTTTGCACTCGGCTGCAATCCTCCCCCTGCTCCTGCCTCAGAAGTCTCCTGATGACAAACGACCAGAGTCTTGGCCTCCCAACTTTAGAGACATGCGTGCAGACACTCCTCCTGCCCTAGAGAGAGCTGGGGAGAATGGCGTCATCCTCAAGCTTCTAGAAAGCTCTTTCGCCAACTATACTCTCTCATTCATCCCTCCTAGTGAATGTAGTCACAAGTCTCAGATCAACTTCAGTTTCTAGAACATGGAGAGAGCCTGGGTTTTCAACATGGCACCCATGAACCAGGCCCAATCAAGCTCCCAGGGGGGCTACCAGGCATCAGCCTTCAGAATTCCAACCATTTTGTCACATATAATTTTGCAGAAAGATCATAAAGTTTTCTTGGTTATTCAAAGACTCAATTCAGTAATTTATTTTTTATGGCAATTTATTTTCAATTGCAAAGGTAGTTGCCTGCCAAGAGATGATGCTCACATAACTTTTATGACTATGGCAGATTTCAGTAAAATCAATGAATACTTCACTGTAATAAAACATTAGACTATACTATGCAATAGAGCTGACTGCTCTCAAAGAGCTGATTTTTTTTTTTCTTTGAGGAAGTTTAGCCCTGAGCTAACTAACATCCGCCACCAATCTTCCTCTTGTTGCTGAGGAAGACTGGCTCTGAGCTAACATCTGTGCCCATCTTCCTCTATTTTATATGTGGGAGGCCTGCCACAGCATGCTTGATAAGGAGTGCTAGGTCCACGCCCGGGATCCAAACCAGCGAACCCCAGGCCACCGAAACAGAGCACACGAACCTAACTGCTACGCCACCGGCTGGCCCCAAGAACTGCTGTCTGATGGTGAGTGAGGTACCCAGAACATGACCTCGGAGGTAATAAATGCTGCAGGGCCTGCAGCCTGCTCTTGCCCAGCAGCAAGCTGAGTTGAAACTCAATGAGTTTCAACCCCCCCCCCCC
>NW_025799622.1:0-1327 GCF_021613505.1 Equus quagga
GGGGGGGGGGGGTTGAAACTCATTGAGTTTCAACTCAGCTTGCTGCTGGGCAAGAGCAGGCTGCAGGCCCTGCAGCATTTATTACCTCCGAGGTCATGTTCTGGGTACCTCACTCACCATCAGACAGCAGTTCTTGGGGCCAGCCGGTGGCGTAGCAGTTAGGTTCGTGTGCTCTGTTTCGGTGGCCTGGGGTTCGCTGGTTTGGATCCCGGGCGTGGACCTAGCACTCCTTATCAAGCATGCTGTGGCAGGCCTCCCACATATAAAATAGAGGAAGATGGGCACAGATGTTAGCTCAGAGCCAGTCTTCCTCAGCAACAAGAGGAAGATTGGTGGCGGATGTTAGTTAGCTCAGGGCTAAACTTCCTCAAAGAAAAAAAAAAATCAGCTCTTTGAGAGCAGTCAGCTCTATTGCATAGTATAGTCTAATGTTTTATTACAGTGAAGTATTCATTGATTTTACTGAAATCTGCCATAGTCATAAAAGTTATGTGAGCATCATCTCTTGGCAGGCAACTACCTTTGCAATTGAAAATAAATTGCCATAAAAAATAAATTACTGAATTGAGTCTTTGAATAACCAAGAAAACTTTATGATCTTTCTGCAAAATTATATGTGACAAAATGGTTGGAATTCTGAAGGCTGATGCCTGGTAGCCCCCCTGGGAGCTTGATTGGGCCTGGTTCATGGGTGCCATGTTGAAAACCCAGGCTCTCTCCATGTTCTAGAAACTGAAGTTGATCTGAGACTTGTGACTACATTCACTAGGAGGGATGAATGAGAGAGTATAGTTGGCGAAAGAGCTTTCTAGAAGCTTGAGGATGACGCCATTCTCCCCAGCTCTCTCTAGGGCAGGAGGAGTGTCTGCACGCATGTCTCTAAAGTTGGGAGGCCAAGACTCTGGTCGTTTGTCATCAGGAGACTTCTGAGGCAGGAGCAGGGGGAGGATTGCAGCCGAGTGCAAAGGAACGAGAAGAAGTGCTCTGTAGAGAGGAGGGTGGGCCCCCTCGCATTTGAGTCCTGCATCCCCCACAGGGCACAGAAGTGGCCCTGGTGCCCCTGTGGCCTAAATGATGGCACATGGGGTGTAGCAGATGAAACAGAAGCCTGCTGTTCCACGTATGGCTTCTGGACTGAGAGAAGGGCACCCAACTCAGACACAGAGACACAGAGGCACAGAGGACTCTGAGGAGCCAGTGGGTCATGGCTGCTCCACTGTGGTAAAGGGGTTCCTGTCCAAGAGAGGTCAGCCCCCAAACTATGCACAGCCATACAGCAAGCCCTCACCACTGAGACTGCTGCCTCAGCGCCCCCCCCCCCCCAGAA
>NW_025799623.1:0-1327 GCF_021613505.1 Equus quagga
TTCTGGGGGGGGGGGGGCGCTGAGGCAGCAGTCTCAGTGGTGAGGGCTTGCTGTATGGCTGTGCATAGTTTGGGGGCTGACCTCTCTTGGACAGGAACCCCTTTACCACAGTGGAGCAGCCATGACCCACTGGCTCCTCAGAGTCCTCTGTGCCTCTGTGTCTCTGTGTCTGAGTTGGGTGCCCTTCTCTCAGTCCAGAAGCCATACGTGGAACAGCAGGCTTCTGTTTCATCTGCTACACCCCATGTGCCATCATTTAGGCCACAGGGGCACCAGGGCCACTTCTGTGCCCTGTGGGGGATGCAGGACTCAAATGCGAGGGGGCCCACCCTCCTCTCTACAGAGCACTTCTTCTCGTTCCTTTGCACTCGGCTGCAATCCTCCCCCTGCTCCTGCCTCAGAAGTCTCCTGATGACAAACGACCAGAGTCTTGGCCTCCCAACTTTAGAGACATGCGTGCAGACACTCCTCCTGCCCTAGAGAGAGCTGGGGAGAATGGCGTCATCCTCAAGCTTCTAGAAAGCTCTTTCGCCAACTATACTCTCTCATTCATCCCTCCTAGTGAATGTAGTCACAAGTCTCAGATCAACTTCAGTTTCTAGAACATGGAGAGAGCCTGGGTTTTCAACATGGCACCCATGAACCAGGCCCAATCAAGCTCCCAGGGGGGCTACCAGGCATCAGCCTTCAGAATTCCAACCATTTTGTCACATATAATTTTGCAGAAAGATCATAAAGTTTTCTTGGTTATTCAAAGACTCAATTCAGTAATTTATTTTTTATGGCAATTTATTTTCAATTGCAAAGGTAGTTGCCTGCCAAGAGATGATGCTCACATAACTTTTATGACTATGGCAGATTTCAGTAAAATCAATGAATACTTCACTGTAATAAAACATTAGACTATACTATGCAATAGAGCTGACTGCTCTCAAAGAGCTGATTTTTTTTTTTCTTTGAGGAAGTTTAGCCCTGAGCTAACTAACATCCGCCACCAATCTTCCTCTTGTTGCTGAGGAAGACTGGCTCTGAGCTAACATCTGTGCCCATCTTCCTCTATTTTATATGTGGGAGGCCTGCCACAGCATGCTTGATAAGGAGTGCTAGGTCCACGCCCGGGATCCAAACCAGCGAACCCCAGGCCACCGAAACAGAGCACACGAACCTAACTGCTACGCCACCGGCTGGCCCCAAGAACTGCTGTCTGATGGTGAGTGAGGTACCCAGAACATGACCTCGGAGGTAATAAATGCTGCAGGGCCTGCAGCCTGCTCTTGCCCAGCAGCAAGCTGAGTTGAAACTCAATGAGTTTCAACCCCCCCCCCCC
>NW_025799624.1:0-1342 GCF_021613505.1 Equus quagga
TATTTCTTTCTAGCTAATATTCATTTATTTATTCCAGATGTATTTTCTGAGCATCTAAGCTGGGATTTCTCCACAACCTCTCCAACATTTGTTACTATTTGTTTTAGTTATTTTTGTCATTCTAATGGGTGTAAGGTAATATCTTAGTGTAGCTTTGATTTGCATTTCCCTGATGATCAGCAGTGATGAACATCTTTTCATGTGCCTATTGGCCATCTGTGTATCTTCTTTGGAGAAATGTCTGTTCATGTCTCCTGCCCATTTTTTGATCAGGTTGTTTAATTTTTTGTTGTTGAGTTGTGTGAGTTCTTTATATATTATGGATATTAAGCCTTTGTTGGATGTATTACTTGCAAATATTTTTTACCAGTTAGTGGGTTGTTTTTTTGTTTCAATCCTGTTTTCCCTTGCCTTGAAGAAGCTCTTTAGTCTGATGAAGTCCCATTTGTTTATTCTTTCTATTGTTTCCCTTGTCTGGGAAGACATGGTGTCCGAAAATATCCTTTTAATTCAATAAATGTGTTTTTAATGGAGTGACAAAATTCTTAGTTAGGAATTCTAAAGTGGTAAGCTACAAAAATGATTTGTCACAATAATCATTTAAAAGTTTTGAGTAAAAACTTCTTTTAATAGTGAAATGTACAGTGCAATATGTACTGAACATATTTGACATGCTAAATAATCCACAGGCATAAAGAGTTCTATAGCCTTCTATATAATAGCAGTGTTAAATATTTTGGTATTGTGTTAATAACCAGTTTATATATTATTTGTTTATGTGGGGACACATTTTTTATTAGCTAAAGTAACATTTTGAGGGGGAATATTAGTTAGTTTTTAGAGGTTAATTTTGGTGGCAAGAATACATTCTTCCAGATCATAGATTTATTTCTAGTTGTGATTTAGGCTTTCCTGAAACCTGTGTTAACTCTTGCTCAACATTCTAGAACCATTTGCCTGGTGAGGAAAAGATTATTAAATGGTACTTCAGTGGTCTTAGTCAATGGAACTGCTGAGGATTGTGCTGTATACACAGGCTTCTGGCCAAGAGACAAGTGGGGCCTGAAATCCAGCCCGGGCAAGGCTGTATCTGCTCAGAGGCAGGGAGCCTTTTTCTGCTTCACAAAAGTGAGCTGTTTGCTTGAGCTAGCAGGGCCTTTATTAGATCCCTCATGCCAACAGGGTGGAACCTACCCTGGGGAAAAGCAACTCACTGAGTCCCATGTGTCTTGCCAGTTTGTCAATGTCATAAGCGTATTGTCTTTCCTCCGTGATTTTCCCATCCTAGATGCTCGGAAAATACATCTGGAATAAATAAATGAATATTAGCTAGAAAGAAATA
>NW_025799625.1:0-1342 GCF_021613505.1 Equus quagga
TATTTCTTTCTAGCTAATATTCATTTATTTATTCCAGATGTATTTTCCGAGCATCTAGGATGGGAAAATCACGGAGGAAAGACAATACGCTTATGACATTGACAAACTGGCAAGACACATGGGACTCAGTGAGTTGCTTTTCCCCAGGGTAGGTTCCACCCTGTTGGCATGAGGGATCTAATAAAGGCCCTGCTAGCTCAAGCAAACAGCTCACTTTTGTGAAGCAGAAAAAGGCTCCCTGCCTCTGAGCAGATACAGCCTTGCCCGGGCTGGATTTCAGGCCCCACTTGTCTCTTGGCCAGAAGCCTGTGTATACAGCACAATCCTCAGCAGTTCCATTGACTAAGACCACTGAAGTACCATTTAATAATCTTTTCCTCACCAGGCAAATGGTTCTAGAATGTTGAGCAAGAGTTAACACAGGTTTCAGGAAAGCCTAAATCACAACTAGAAATAAATCTATGATCTGGAAGAATGTATTCTTGCCACCAAAATTAACCTCTAAAAACTAACTAATATTCCCCCTCAAAATGTTACTTTAGCTAATAAAAAATGTGTCCCCACATAAACAAATAATATATAAACTGGTTATTAACACAATACCAAAATATTTAACACTGCTATTATATAGAAGGCTATAGAACTCTTTATGCCTGTGGATTATTTAGCATGTCAAATATGTTCAGTACATATTGCACTGTACATTTCACTATTAAAAGAAGTTTTTACTCAAAACTTTTAAATGATTATTGTGACAAATCATTTTTGTAGCTTACCACTTTAGAATTCCTAACTAAGAATTTTGTCACTCCATTAAAAACACATTTATTGAATTAAAAGGATATTTTCGGACACCATGTCTTCCCAGACAAGGGAAACAATAGAAAGAATAAACAAATGGGACTTCATCAGACTAAAGAGCTTCTTCAAGGCAAGGGAAAACAGGATTGAAACAAAAAAACAACCCACTAACTGGTAAAAAATATTTGCAAGTAATACATCCAACAAAGGCTTAATATCCATAATATATAAAGAACTCACACAACTCAACAACAAAAAATTAAACAACCTGATCAAAAAATGGGCAGGAGACATGAACAGACATTTCTCCAAAGAAGATACACAGATGGCCAATAGGCACATGAAAAGATGTTCATCACTGCTGATCATCAGGGAAATGCAAATCAAAGCTACACTAAGATATTACCTTACACCCATTAGAATGACAAAAATAACTAAAACAAATAGTAACAAATGTTGGAGAGGTTGTGGAGAAATCCCAGCTTAGATGCTCAGAAAATACATCTGGAATAAATAAATGAATATTAGCTAGAAAGAAATA
>NW_025799626.1:0-1342 GCF_021613505.1 Equus quagga
TATTTCTTTCTAGCTAATATTCATTTATTTATTCCAGATGTATTTTCTGAGCATCTAAGCTGGGATTTCTCCACAACCTCTCCAACATTTGTTACTATTTGTTTTAGTTATTTTTGTCATTCTAATGGGTGTAAGGTAATATCTTAGTGTAGCTTTGATTTGCATTTCCCTGATGATCAGCAGTGATGAACATCTTTTCATGTGCCTATTGGCCATCTGTGTATCTTCTTTGGAGAAATGTCTGTTCATGTCTCCTGCCCATTTTTTGATCAGGTTGTTTAATTTTTTGTTGTTGAGTTGTGTGAGTTCTTTATATATTATGGATATTAAGCCTTTGTTGGATGTATTACTTGCAAATATTTTTTACCAGTTAGTGGGTTGTTTTTTTGTTTCAATCCTGTTTTCCCTTGCCTTGAAGAAGCTCTTTAGTCTGATGAAGTCCCATTTGTTTATTCTTTCTATTGTTTCCCTTGTCTGGGAAGACATGGTGTCCGAAAATATCCTTTTAATTCAATAAATGTGTTTTTAATGGAGTGACAAAATTCTTAGTTAGGAATTCTAAAGTGGTAAGCTACAAAAATGATTTGTCACAATAATCATTTAAAAGTTTTGAGTAAAAACTTCTTTTAATAGTGAAATGTACAGTGCAATATGTACTGAACATATTTGACATGCTAAATAATCCACAGGCATAAAGAGTTCTATAGCCTTCTATATAATAGCAGTGTTAAATATTTTGGTATTGTGTTAATAACCAGTTTATATATTATTTGTTTATGTGGGGACACATTTTTTATTAGCTAAAGTAACATTTTGAGGGGGAATATTAGTTAGTTTTTAGAGGTTAATTTTGGTGGCAAGAATACATTCTTCCAGATCATAGATTTATTTCTAGTTGTGATTTAGGCTTTCCTGAAACCTGTGTTAACTCTTGCTCAACATTCTAGAACCATTTGCCTGGTGAGGAAAAGATTATTAAATGGTACTTCAGTGGTCTTAGTCAATGGAACTGCTGAGGATTGTGCTGTATACACAGGCTTCTGGCCAAGAGACAAGTGGGGCCTGAAATCCAGCCCGGGCAAGGCTGTATCTGCTCAGAGGCAGGGAGCCTTTTTCTGCTTCACAAAAGTGAGCTGTTTGCTTGAGCTAGCAGGGCCTTTATTAGATCCCTCATGCCAACAGGGTGGAACCTACCCTGGGGAAAAGCAACTCACTGAGTCCCATGTGTCTTGCCAGTTTGTCAATGTCATAAGCGTATTGTCTTTCCTCCGTGATTTTCCCATCCTAGATGCTCGGAAAATACATCTGGAATAAATAAATGAATATTAGCTAGAAAGAAATA
>NW_025799627.1:0-1342 GCF_021613505.1 Equus quagga
TATTTCTTTCTAGCTAATATTCATTTATTTATTCCAGATGTATTTTCCGAGCATCTAGGATGGGAAAATCACGGAGGAAAGACAATACGCTTATGACATTGACAAACTGGCAAGACACATGGGACTCAGTGAGTTGCTTTTCCCCAGGGTAGGTTCCACCCTGTTGGCATGAGGGATCTAATAAAGGCCCTGCTAGCTCAAGCAAACAGCTCACTTTTGTGAAGCAGAAAAAGGCTCCCTGCCTCTGAGCAGATACAGCCTTGCCCGGGCTGGATTTCAGGCCCCACTTGTCTCTTGGCCAGAAGCCTGTGTATACAGCACAATCCTCAGCAGTTCCATTGACTAAGACCACTGAAGTACCATTTAATAATCTTTTCCTCACCAGGCAAATGGTTCTAGAATGTTGAGCAAGAGTTAACACAGGTTTCAGGAAAGCCTAAATCACAACTAGAAATAAATCTATGATCTGGAAGAATGTATTCTTGCCACCAAAATTAACCTCTAAAAACTAACTAATATTCCCCCTCAAAATGTTACTTTAGCTAATAAAAAATGTGTCCCCACATAAACAAATAATATATAAACTGGTTATTAACACAATACCAAAATATTTAACACTGCTATTATATAGAAGGCTATAGAACTCTTTATGCCTGTGGATTATTTAGCATGTCAAATATGTTCAGTACATATTGCACTGTACATTTCACTATTAAAAGAAGTTTTTACTCAAAACTTTTAAATGATTATTGTGACAAATCATTTTTGTAGCTTACCACTTTAGAATTCCTAACTAAGAATTTTGTCACTCCATTAAAAACACATTTATTGAATTAAAAGGATATTTTCGGACACCATGTCTTCCCAGACAAGGGAAACAATAGAAAGAATAAACAAATGGGACTTCATCAGACTAAAGAGCTTCTTCAAGGCAAGGGAAAACAGGATTGAAACAAAAAAACAACCCACTAACTGGTAAAAAATATTTGCAAGTAATACATCCAACAAAGGCTTAATATCCATAATATATAAAGAACTCACACAACTCAACAACAAAAAATTAAACAACCTGATCAAAAAATGGGCAGGAGACATGAACAGACATTTCTCCAAAGAAGATACACAGATGGCCAATAGGCACATGAAAAGATGTTCATCACTGCTGATCATCAGGGAAATGCAAATCAAAGCTACACTAAGATATTACCTTACACCCATTAGAATGACAAAAATAACTAAAACAAATAGTAACAAATGTTGGAGAGGTTGTGGAGAAATCCCAGCTTAGATGCTCAGAAAATACATCTGGAATAAATAAATGAATATTAGCTAGAAAGAAATA
>NW_025799628.1:0-2157 GCF_021613505.1 Equus quagga
TACACCATTGGCAAGGAGATCATCGACCTCGTCTTGGACCGAATTCGGAAGCTGGTAAACACAGTACTTTATTTAAAGTAGGGGTGAGAGTTTTGTCTTCCACTTTTACAAGAGACCCAACTATAAGAATCATTCTCTGCACAGTAAAATGAACCTTAGACTGCTCACTAAGTAACTGGACTTCTAAACCAGATGGTCCTGGGTTATAGGACAACTATGTAGGGCAGGGGTGGTAAGTATTCTGTTGCCTATTGCTGTGTCTTACAAGGCAGGTTTGGGCAATTGCTAATTCAGTCAGGGCAGTTTACCTGGAGTCAAGGTGAGAACCACGGAGCTTTAACAATGTTACTGACGTATAAGACCATTAAACATCCATGCTCATATTAATCAGACAGCTTCCCTGCTTCAAGCTGAGACATCCTTTTTAGGTCATCTTAGTCACACTGCGTGAGTAGGTGGCTGACTCTGACATGTAACTGATTAAGCTCATAAAAAAATCTGGACTGGTGCCTTATGTTAATACAGAAAGTTCAAAGCACAAGAAGCCAGTATAACACTGACTAGAAACAGCCGACTCTGGAAACTCCCAAGAATGTTGAAAGTGGAGTCAAGGGAGCTCAGAAACAAGTGTCAGTCCTTGAAACTAGGAAGGCGTGCATTTACTTTCCCAGCAGAGCCCGGGGCAGTGGGAGCTGGCCCTGTGGCAGAAAAATCTTGGGCAACTATACTCACTCACATCAATAAAGTTGATAAGTGTTCTGTTTGCATCATTCTAATTAAGAGTCTGGCAATCAGATGACTCTTGGCTCCTTAGGCATGTGGGCAGTTTGTAAGTAATTAACCAAAAGTCAAGAATGAAGCTTTGGGTGGAGTACCTTGTTGGGGAAATCACATTATACTAAACCCAGCCACAACTGTCTATTCTAAAAAGAATGGCTTTGCATCATTCATGGCTTCATACTTTTCCAGATATTTATCATAGTCTTCCCAGCAAAATTGGATTGATGGTTCCTGTGTTTGCAAGTCAAGCTTCAGCTACACACTCTGGCTTGGAAATCAGGACCTGCCTTTAGGGACAAATAAACCTAGTAACAGCCATTGGGGGTTCTGGAGTGAAGTTCATTAACTACGAGAACCATTGTATTTGTTCTTGGTGGTGTTCCTACATCCACATGAGGCTTAGCGGGCTTGATTGCCCCGTACATTCTTCTCAGAGTATGGACTCACAGGAGAAGTGAACTGAGGGTTGGTAGAGAAGGTCCACAAATCTCTGAGCACCTTTGAAAAGTGAGGGTTGCCATCAGAATACTTCATTTGAAGGTTAAAATCGTCCTTTTGTAGAGTAGCAGTTTGTTAACCAGAATAGCTCAGTCAGAAAGCCCAGTGACAGAAGGCCTCATGGAACGGTGACAGTAAATCGCCTTTCCCAAGATGAATAGGCTTTCTGGTAAGTAGTGCTTACTGTGGCAAACACTGGCCAAGTACTCGTTTAATTCTCAGCAACCTGAGGTAGGTTACTCTTCTCATTCGATAAATGAAAATTGAGATTGAGAAATGACTTTGGTCAACGTCACTCAGCAAGGAACTGGGAGAGCCAGATCCAGCCCAGCCCGTCTCCAGCAGCAGGGCCTTGGAATTAAGCTATTCTGTCGTATTCCAGCCTGGAAAGCAGCCGCCAAATCTTCCTACGACATCGTTGTACGGGGCTTGTGGTCCCAGTCTGGCCCTTGGTGGCTCTCCAACTGATAAGAAGTTGCCCTTGCTCTGCGATCACAGTGAGGGCACCAGAGGTTGCCCTCCTGGTCACCAAAACTTGAGCCCTGCATCCCTTCCAGAACTCATGATTCCTCTACCTGTGGAAATGAAAATAGTTCATTTTAAAATATCCTTTTAGCAGATTTTCACCCCAAGGAGCTGATTGTGAAAAGTTTCTCTGAATCACTTAGCAGCTCTTCATGACTGCTTTCTCAGCAAATACAGAAGATTTTAAAAAATGTTAATCAGTGTTATTAGGATTCAAAAAAGTCATTACAGCTTTCACCGAGGCTAAAATTAAGAAGACTCTCTTTTCTTTTGCAGGCTGACCAGTGCACAGGTCTTCAGGGCTTCCTGGTTTTCCACAGCTTTGGGGGAGGAACTGGTTCTGGGTTCACCTCC
>NW_025799629.1:0-1039 GCF_021613505.1 Equus quagga
AATGGAACAGAATCAAGAGCCCAGAAATAAACCCACACATCTACGGATAGCTAATTTTCGACAAGGGAGCCAGGAGCATACAATGGAGAAAGGAGAGTCTCTTCAGTAAATGGTGTTGGGAAAACCGGACAGTCACATGTAGAAGAATGAAAGTAGACCATTATCTTACACCGTGCATGAAAATCAACTCAAAATGGATTAAAGACTTGAATGTAAGACCTGAAACTGTTTGTTTGTTGTAGCTTTTATCTTCTACTTATGAGTGAGATCATACGGTGTTGGACTTTCTCCCTCTGACTTATTTCATTTACCATAATACCCTCAAGGTCCATCCATGTTGTCACAAATGGCTGGATTTCGTCATTTCTTATGACTGAGTAGTATTCCATTCTGTATACCACGTCGTCTTTATCCATTTGTCTCTTGATGGGCACCTAGGTTGCCTCCAAGTCTTGGCCTTTGTGAATAATGCTGCAGTGAACATAGGGGTGCATATATCTTTATGCGTTTGTGTTTTCAAGTTCTTTGGATAAATACCCAGCAGAGGAATAGCTGAATCATCTGGTAGATATATTCTTAATTTTCTGAGCAAACTCCATACTGCTTTCCATAGTGGCTGCACCAGTTTGCACTCCCACCAGCAGTGCTCGTGGGTTCCCTTCTCCCCGCATCCTCTCCAACACTTGTTGTTTCCTGTCTTGTTAATTATAGCCATTCTGACTGGAGTGAGGTGATACCTCATTATAGTTTTGATTTGCATTTCCCTGATAGTCAAAAACCCTGCTGCCTATGTTTTCTTCTAGAAGTTTCACAGTTTGAGGTCTTACATTCAAGTCTTTAATCCATTTTGAGTTGATTTTTGTGCAGGGTGTAAGATAATGGTCTACTTTCATCCTTCTACATGTGACTGTCCAGTTTTCCCAACACCATTTATTGAAGAGACTCTTCTTTCTCCATTGTATGCTCCTGGCTCCCTTGTCGAAAATTAGCTGTCCGTAGATGTGTGGGTTTATTTCTGGGCTCTTGATTCTGTTCCATT
>NW_025799630.1:0-1039 GCF_021613505.1 Equus quagga
AATGGAACAGAATCAAGAGCCCAGAAATAAACCCACACATCTACGGACAGCTAATTTTCGACAAGGGAGCCAGGAGCATACAATGGAGAAAGAAGAGTCTCTTCAATAAATGGTGTTGGGAAAACTGGACAGTCACATGTAGAAGGATGAAAGTAGACCATTATCTTACACCCTGCACAAAAATCAACTCAAAATGGATTAAAGACTTGAATGTAAGACCTCAAACTGTGAAACTTCTAGAAGAAAACATAGGCAGCAGGGTTTTTGACTATCAGGGAAATGCAAATCAAAACTATAATGAGGTATCACCTCACTCCAGTCAGAATGGCTATAATTAACAAGACAGGAAACAACAAGTGTTGGAGAGGATGCGGGGAGAAGGGAACCCACGAGCACTGCTGGTGGGAGTGCAAACTGGTGCAGCCACTATGGAAAGCAGTATGGAGTTTGCTCAGAAAATTAAGAATATATCTACCAGATGATTCAGCTATTCCTCTGCTGGGTATTTATCCAAAGAACTTGAAAACACAAACGCATAAAGATATATGCACCCCTATGTTCACTGCAGCATTATTCACAAAGGCCAAGACTTGGAGGCAACCTAGGTGCCCATCAAGAGACAAATGGATAAAGACGACGTGGTATACAGAATGGAATACTACTCAGTCATAAGAAATGACGAAATCCAGCCATTTGTGACAACATGGATGGACCTTGAGGGTATTATGGTAAATGAAATAAGTCAGAGGGAGAAAGTCCAACACCGTATGATCTCACTCATAAGTAGAAGATAAAAGCTACAACAAACAAACAGTTTCAGGTCTTACATTCAAGTCTTTAATCCATTTTGAGTTGATTTTCATGCACGGTGTAAGATAATGGTCTACTTTCATTCTTCTACATGTGACTGTCCGGTTTTCCCAACACCATTTACTGAAGAGACTCTCCTTTCTCCATTGTATGCTCCTGGCTCCCTTGTCGAAAATTAGCTATCCGTAGATGTGTGGGTTTATTTCTGGGCTCTTGATTCTGTTCCATT
>NW_025799631.1:0-1039 GCF_021613505.1 Equus quagga
AATGGAACAGAATCAAGAGCCCAGAAATAAACCCACACATCTACGGATAGCTAATTTTCGACAAGGGAGCCAGGAGCATACAATGGAGAAAGGAGAGTCTCTTCAGTAAATGGTGTTGGGAAAACCGGACAGTCACATGTAGAAGAATGAAAGTAGACCATTATCTTACACCGTGCATGAAAATCAACTCAAAATGGATTAAAGACTTGAATGTAAGACCTGAAACTGTTTGTTTGTTGTAGCTTTTATCTTCTACTTATGAGTGAGATCATACGGTGTTGGACTTTCTCCCTCTGACTTATTTCATTTACCATAATACCCTCAAGGTCCATCCATGTTGTCACAAATGGCTGGATTTCGTCATTTCTTATGACTGAGTAGTATTCCATTCTGTATACCACGTCGTCTTTATCCATTTGTCTCTTGATGGGCACCTAGGTTGCCTCCAAGTCTTGGCCTTTGTGAATAATGCTGCAGTGAACATAGGGGTGCATATATCTTTATGCGTTTGTGTTTTCAAGTTCTTTGGATAAATACCCAGCAGAGGAATAGCTGAATCATCTGGTAGATATATTCTTAATTTTCTGAGCAAACTCCATACTGCTTTCCATAGTGGCTGCACCAGTTTGCACTCCCACCAGCAGTGCTCGTGGGTTCCCTTCTCCCCGCATCCTCTCCAACACTTGTTGTTTCCTGTCTTGTTAATTATAGCCATTCTGACTGGAGTGAGGTGATACCTCATTATAGTTTTGATTTGCATTTCCCTGATAGTCAAAAACCCTGCTGCCTATGTTTTCTTCTAGAAGTTTCACAGTTTGAGGTCTTACATTCAAGTCTTTAATCCATTTTGAGTTGATTTTTGTGCAGGGTGTAAGATAATGGTCTACTTTCATCCTTCTACATGTGACTGTCCAGTTTTCCCAACACCATTTATTGAAGAGACTCTTCTTTCTCCATTGTATGCTCCTGGCTCCCTTGTCGAAAATTAGCTGTCCGTAGATGTGTGGGTTTATTTCTGGGCTCTTGATTCTGTTCCATT
>NW_025799632.1:0-1039 GCF_021613505.1 Equus quagga
AATGGAACAGAATCAAGAGCCCAGAAATAAACCCACACATCTACGGACAGCTAATTTTCGACAAGGGAGCCAGGAGCATACAATGGAGAAAGAAGAGTCTCTTCAATAAATGGTGTTGGGAAAACTGGACAGTCACATGTAGAAGGATGAAAGTAGACCATTATCTTACACCCTGCACAAAAATCAACTCAAAATGGATTAAAGACTTGAATGTAAGACCTCAAACTGTGAAACTTCTAGAAGAAAACATAGGCAGCAGGGTTTTTGACTATCAGGGAAATGCAAATCAAAACTATAATGAGGTATCACCTCACTCCAGTCAGAATGGCTATAATTAACAAGACAGGAAACAACAAGTGTTGGAGAGGATGCGGGGAGAAGGGAACCCACGAGCACTGCTGGTGGGAGTGCAAACTGGTGCAGCCACTATGGAAAGCAGTATGGAGTTTGCTCAGAAAATTAAGAATATATCTACCAGATGATTCAGCTATTCCTCTGCTGGGTATTTATCCAAAGAACTTGAAAACACAAACGCATAAAGATATATGCACCCCTATGTTCACTGCAGCATTATTCACAAAGGCCAAGACTTGGAGGCAACCTAGGTGCCCATCAAGAGACAAATGGATAAAGACGACGTGGTATACAGAATGGAATACTACTCAGTCATAAGAAATGACGAAATCCAGCCATTTGTGACAACATGGATGGACCTTGAGGGTATTATGGTAAATGAAATAAGTCAGAGGGAGAAAGTCCAACACCGTATGATCTCACTCATAAGTAGAAGATAAAAGCTACAACAAACAAACAGTTTCAGGTCTTACATTCAAGTCTTTAATCCATTTTGAGTTGATTTTCATGCACGGTGTAAGATAATGGTCTACTTTCATTCTTCTACATGTGACTGTCCGGTTTTCCCAACACCATTTACTGAAGAGACTCTCCTTTCTCCATTGTATGCTCCTGGCTCCCTTGTCGAAAATTAGCTATCCGTAGATGTGTGGGTTTATTTCTGGGCTCTTGATTCTGTTCCATT
>NW_025799633.1:0-1584 GCF_021613505.1 Equus quagga
ACTTTTTGCCTCTGGCTACGACAGGGAAATGACACCTTAGAGTTGACGCAGCCAACTTGCAACCATGAGGGACCAGAGGATGAGGCCAATAAACTGTGGTTGGCAAAGATGAAAAGAATTTGGGTCTCAAATGATGCCATGAAGCTGAAGAATTAACCAGTCTTGGACTTTTTATTATGTGCAGTGACTCATTCCTTATTGTTTAAGGCAGTTAAGTTGGGAATTTCTGCTATCTGCAGCCAAAAGCATTCTGACATAATACGAAAACTGGAACACTCTTTAAAATTGTACAGCACTTCTATGTCAGTTTTATGTCTATAAGTACAAAGTCAGAAAAGTTATATTCATCAAAACAAAGGAATTTAAGACAGTGTATGTTTTTAAAAGGATTCAAAAGTCAACCTTATAACTAACATATACCAAAAGAAAAAAGTAAACCCAATAATTTTCTTTCTTCTAATTACAATTTTAATTGGGACAATAGCCTGGTATACAGTATGACTCTTATAATATCAGCATATATATATAACTTTCCCAAAGAGCTAAGTCATCTTTATACATCCGCCAACGTATTAAAAAAAAAAACGGTGAGTAACTATTTACAGTAATAGCTCATGTGAAGCAGTTATATGCTGAGTATATTTCACAACTATTGACTAACCCACTTCATTATGAACTAAAACCTCGGGCTCTGAGACACCCACTACTATTTCTTAGTTTCTAATTAAGCAACAAAACCTCAATTATCCCATCCAGGAGGGGTTTTGTTTTTTTTGGTGTTTTGTGTGTGTGTGTATTTTTCTTTATCCAAATGAGATGCTGTTATTGCTTCAGTTGAAACTTATTTGAGCCACAAGATTCCAAGATCCTAATTCACCTTTTGTCTGAAAGATAGAGCATACTTACCACCTGACAAAGGCAAAAGTTCATAACCATCCTGTTAACTTGTCCTCTTAAAAATCTGCATATTATATGGCTTTTACAAAAAGATGATATTGATTTCTGAATTCCCTCATCCCCATTTTCAGAAAGTACTCACCACAGACTAAAATATTTAGACTAATATTCGTGGAACTGAAGTCAGAGAGACCACCGTCTTTTCCTCAGGCATTTCTAAACAGCTTCAGGGAAATGAACACAATAAATCCAAGCCCATTTTCAGAAACTTACTCAAGTGGATTCTAGTCAATGGGGTTTATCTTAGTTCCGCTCTAACGTCTTTTACTTTGTGCAATGATAATGACAACACCTGGCTATTTGCATCTCCATATTCTTCTCAGGAAGTCAGCAATAACCAACCTTATTGAGAAGCAAACAGCTGTGTGTTCAAGGAAACAAGGGAAGGATCTAGATTTGTTTGAACAAACTGGATAAAAACGAGTTGCTTTTAGAAGGTGAAAAATCAAGTGCAGAGTGAAAAGAGAGAGCTGAAAAATTTTTAACCCGCCTATGACTTGCTTGTATCAATTATCACATATGTGAAAAGATTCTTTTAACAAATTAGGATTTAGAGGATTTTTATTAACCTTTCCAATGGGTCAACTCTAAGGTGTCATTTCCCTGTCGTAGCCAGAGGCAAAAAGT
>NW_025799634.1:0-1584 GCF_021613505.1 Equus quagga
ACTTTTTGCCTCTGGCTACGACAGGGAAATGACACCTTAGAGTTGACCCATTGGAAAGGTTAATAAAAATCCTCTAAATCCTAATTTGTTAAAAGAATCTTTTCACATATGTGATAATTGATACAAGCAAGTCATAGGCGGGTTAAAAATTTTTCAGCTCTCTCTTTTCACTCTGCACTTGATTTTTCACCTTCTAAAAGCAACTCGTTTTTATCCAGTTTGTTCAAACAAATCTAGATCCTTCCCTTGTTTCCTTGAACACACAGCTGTTTGCTTCTCAATAAGGTTGGTTATTGCTGACTTCCTGAGAAGAATATGGAGATGCAAATAGCCAGGTGTTGTCATTATCATTGCACAAAGTAAAAGACGTTAGAGCGGAACTAAGATAAACCCCATTGACTAGAATCCACTTGAGTAAGTTTCTGAAAATGGGCTTGGATTTATTGTGTTCATTTCCCTGAAGCTGTTTAGAAATGCCTGAGGAAAAGACGGTGGTCTCTCTGACTTCAGTTCCACGAATATTAGTCTAAATATTTTAGTCTGTGGTGAGTACTTTCTGAAAATGGGGATGAGGGAATTCAGAAATCAATATCATCTTTTTGTAAAAGCCATATAATATGCAGATTTTTAAGAGGACAAGTTAACAGGATGGTTATGAACTTTTGCCTTTGTCAGGTGGTAAGTATGCTCTATCTTTCAGACAAAAGGTGAATTAGGATCTTGGAATCTTGTGGCTCAAATAAGTTTCAACTGAAGCAATAACAGCATCTCATTTGGATAAAGAAAAATACACACACACACAAAACACCAAAAAAAACAAAACCCCTCCTGGATGGGATAATTGAGGTTTTGTTGCTTAATTAGAAACTAAGAAATAGTAGTGGGTGTCTCAGAGCCCGAGGTTTTAGTTCATAATGAAGTGGGTTAGTCAATAGTTGTGAAATATACTCAGCATATAACTGCTTCACATGAGCTATTACTGTAAATAGTTACTCACCGTTTTTTTTTTTAATACGTTGGCGGATGTATAAAGATGACTTAGCTCTTTGGGAAAGTTATATATATATGCTGATATTATAAGAGTCATACTGTATACCAGGCTATTGTCCCAATTAAAATTGTAATTAGAAGAAAGAAAATTATTGGGTTTACTTTTTTCTTTTGGTATATGTTAGTTATAAGGTTGACTTTTGAATCCTTTTAAAAACATACACTGTCTTAAATTCCTTTGTTTTGATGAATATAACTTTTCTGACTTTGTACTTATAGACATAAAACTGACATAGAAGTGCTGTACAATTTTAAAGAGTGTTCCAGTTTTCGTATTATGTCAGAATGCTTTTGGCTGCAGATAGCAGAAATTCCCAACTTAACTGCCTTAAACAATAAGGAATGAGTCACTGCACATAATAAAAAGTCCAAGACTGGTTAATTCTTCAGCTTCATGGCATCATTTGAGACCCAAATTCTTTTCATCTTTGCCAACCACAGTTTATTGGCCTCATCCTCTGGTCCCTCATGGTTGCAAGTTGGCTGCGTCAACTCTAAGGTGTCATTTCCCTGTCGTAGCCAGAGGCAAAAAGT
>NW_025799635.1:0-1584 GCF_021613505.1 Equus quagga
ACTTTTTGCCTCTGGCTACGACAGGGAAATGACACCTTAGAGTTGACGCAGCCAACTTGCAACCATGAGGGACCAGAGGATGAGGCCAATAAACTGTGGTTGGCAAAGATGAAAAGAATTTGGGTCTCAAATGATGCCATGAAGCTGAAGAATTAACCAGTCTTGGACTTTTTATTATGTGCAGTGACTCATTCCTTATTGTTTAAGGCAGTTAAGTTGGGAATTTCTGCTATCTGCAGCCAAAAGCATTCTGACATAATACGAAAACTGGAACACTCTTTAAAATTGTACAGCACTTCTATGTCAGTTTTATGTCTATAAGTACAAAGTCAGAAAAGTTATATTCATCAAAACAAAGGAATTTAAGACAGTGTATGTTTTTAAAAGGATTCAAAAGTCAACCTTATAACTAACATATACCAAAAGAAAAAAGTAAACCCAATAATTTTCTTTCTTCTAATTACAATTTTAATTGGGACAATAGCCTGGTATACAGTATGACTCTTATAATATCAGCATATATATATAACTTTCCCAAAGAGCTAAGTCATCTTTATACATCCGCCAACGTATTAAAAAAAAAAACGGTGAGTAACTATTTACAGTAATAGCTCATGTGAAGCAGTTATATGCTGAGTATATTTCACAACTATTGACTAACCCACTTCATTATGAACTAAAACCTCGGGCTCTGAGACACCCACTACTATTTCTTAGTTTCTAATTAAGCAACAAAACCTCAATTATCCCATCCAGGAGGGGTTTTGTTTTTTTTGGTGTTTTGTGTGTGTGTGTATTTTTCTTTATCCAAATGAGATGCTGTTATTGCTTCAGTTGAAACTTATTTGAGCCACAAGATTCCAAGATCCTAATTCACCTTTTGTCTGAAAGATAGAGCATACTTACCACCTGACAAAGGCAAAAGTTCATAACCATCCTGTTAACTTGTCCTCTTAAAAATCTGCATATTATATGGCTTTTACAAAAAGATGATATTGATTTCTGAATTCCCTCATCCCCATTTTCAGAAAGTACTCACCACAGACTAAAATATTTAGACTAATATTCGTGGAACTGAAGTCAGAGAGACCACCGTCTTTTCCTCAGGCATTTCTAAACAGCTTCAGGGAAATGAACACAATAAATCCAAGCCCATTTTCAGAAACTTACTCAAGTGGATTCTAGTCAATGGGGTTTATCTTAGTTCCGCTCTAACGTCTTTTACTTTGTGCAATGATAATGACAACACCTGGCTATTTGCATCTCCATATTCTTCTCAGGAAGTCAGCAATAACCAACCTTATTGAGAAGCAAACAGCTGTGTGTTCAAGGAAACAAGGGAAGGATCTAGATTTGTTTGAACAAACTGGATAAAAACGAGTTGCTTTTAGAAGGTGAAAAATCAAGTGCAGAGTGAAAAGAGAGAGCTGAAAAATTTTTAACCCGCCTATGACTTGCTTGTATCAATTATCACATATGTGAAAAGATTCTTTTAACAAATTAGGATTTAGAGGATTTTTATTAACCTTTCCAATGGGTCAACTCTAAGGTGTCATTTCCCTGTCGTAGCCAGAGGCAAAAAGT
>NW_025799636.1:0-1584 GCF_021613505.1 Equus quagga
ACTTTTTGCCTCTGGCTACGACAGGGAAATGACACCTTAGAGTTGACCCATTGGAAAGGTTAATAAAAATCCTCTAAATCCTAATTTGTTAAAAGAATCTTTTCACATATGTGATAATTGATACAAGCAAGTCATAGGCGGGTTAAAAATTTTTCAGCTCTCTCTTTTCACTCTGCACTTGATTTTTCACCTTCTAAAAGCAACTCGTTTTTATCCAGTTTGTTCAAACAAATCTAGATCCTTCCCTTGTTTCCTTGAACACACAGCTGTTTGCTTCTCAATAAGGTTGGTTATTGCTGACTTCCTGAGAAGAATATGGAGATGCAAATAGCCAGGTGTTGTCATTATCATTGCACAAAGTAAAAGACGTTAGAGCGGAACTAAGATAAACCCCATTGACTAGAATCCACTTGAGTAAGTTTCTGAAAATGGGCTTGGATTTATTGTGTTCATTTCCCTGAAGCTGTTTAGAAATGCCTGAGGAAAAGACGGTGGTCTCTCTGACTTCAGTTCCACGAATATTAGTCTAAATATTTTAGTCTGTGGTGAGTACTTTCTGAAAATGGGGATGAGGGAATTCAGAAATCAATATCATCTTTTTGTAAAAGCCATATAATATGCAGATTTTTAAGAGGACAAGTTAACAGGATGGTTATGAACTTTTGCCTTTGTCAGGTGGTAAGTATGCTCTATCTTTCAGACAAAAGGTGAATTAGGATCTTGGAATCTTGTGGCTCAAATAAGTTTCAACTGAAGCAATAACAGCATCTCATTTGGATAAAGAAAAATACACACACACACAAAACACCAAAAAAAACAAAACCCCTCCTGGATGGGATAATTGAGGTTTTGTTGCTTAATTAGAAACTAAGAAATAGTAGTGGGTGTCTCAGAGCCCGAGGTTTTAGTTCATAATGAAGTGGGTTAGTCAATAGTTGTGAAATATACTCAGCATATAACTGCTTCACATGAGCTATTACTGTAAATAGTTACTCACCGTTTTTTTTTTTAATACGTTGGCGGATGTATAAAGATGACTTAGCTCTTTGGGAAAGTTATATATATATGCTGATATTATAAGAGTCATACTGTATACCAGGCTATTGTCCCAATTAAAATTGTAATTAGAAGAAAGAAAATTATTGGGTTTACTTTTTTCTTTTGGTATATGTTAGTTATAAGGTTGACTTTTGAATCCTTTTAAAAACATACACTGTCTTAAATTCCTTTGTTTTGATGAATATAACTTTTCTGACTTTGTACTTATAGACATAAAACTGACATAGAAGTGCTGTACAATTTTAAAGAGTGTTCCAGTTTTCGTATTATGTCAGAATGCTTTTGGCTGCAGATAGCAGAAATTCCCAACTTAACTGCCTTAAACAATAAGGAATGAGTCACTGCACATAATAAAAAGTCCAAGACTGGTTAATTCTTCAGCTTCATGGCATCATTTGAGACCCAAATTCTTTTCATCTTTGCCAACCACAGTTTATTGGCCTCATCCTCTGGTCCCTCATGGTTGCAAGTTGGCTGCGTCAACTCTAAGGTGTCATTTCCCTGTCGTAGCCAGAGGCAAAAAGT
>NW_025799637.1:0-2327 GCF_021613505.1 Equus quagga
ACCACAGCACCCAACAGGCCAGGGAAGACCTCTGTCCTTGGGCGTGACTCTTAAGACAGAGAGGCCGAGATTCCCCTGGAGCATGGTAAGGACCGCGCACAGAAAGTCAGCACACTCTGAAGGCAACTCTGAATCTTTGTCCAGGATGGTTCTTTCCTTTTGAGGACAGAGTTTTTCCCATCCACATTGGGAATTGTCTTCCCGCGGCCTGCCTCTGAGAGGTTTGGGGAGGTGGCAGCTGAGACTCAACAAGCCCTGTGTCCATCCAGGTAAGAAGGGGTACAAGGGGACCTGAGTGGGCTTGTGAATTCAAAGTGAGCTGAGACGGCTGCAAGGATGAGCCATCTCCCGGAATAGGATGTGGTAAGGAACATTGTGCTGAATTTTCATCTGGAGGGCTATTTTCTCCACATCATCACTTCTGCTCACACATTCCCCGAGATGCCTCTAACGAAATCATCTTCCCTCTCTCATCTGCAGCTTCTATGTCTTGAAGTCACCTGGCACCAGCACCTCCTGGGCTGTGTTACCACCTCCCCCTTTTCACCCAGGATGAGCTCAATCAGCGCCAAGCTGACCTGAACCTCCAGGCTACAGGAGGTTTCCCTCGATGGTCTTCTTCACCCAGCATGGACCGGCCCTCCATCCAAGGACAGTTCTCCAGTGCCTTATCATCTCTTCTAAATAGGTGTTTTCTTCCCAGCCCTTCCCCCCACCAAACTCCTTATCACTTCTTTTTTTTTTTTAAATCTGCAATTTTTTCCCCCTGGGAAAGATTCACCCTGAGCTAACATCTATTGCCAATCTTCCTCTGTTTTTTAGTATGTGAGCCACCAGCACAGCATCGCTGCTAACAGAGTCGTGTGGGTCCATACCTGGGAACTGAACCCAGGCTGCTGAAGCAGATCATGCTGAACTTAACCACTAGGTCACTGGGGCTGGTCCCTTCCTCTCTTTTTTTTTCCCACCCCAAAGCCCAGTACATAGTTGTATGTTGTAGTTGTAGCTCCTCCTAGTTCTTCTGTGTGAGCCGCTGCCACAGCATGACACTGACAGATGAATGGTGTGGTTCTGTGCCCGGGAACCAAACCTGGGCCACCAAAGCAGAGTGTGCCAAACTTTAACCACTAAGCCATCAGGGCTGGCTCCCACCAAACTCTTGATAATTTACATCACAACCCAAATGGTTTTTGCTACAGTTAGCAGATCATTGATGTCATCTTCCCAGGGATGCAACAATCTTGCTTCTCATCAGCTCCCACTTCCCACCTAGCCCCAGCCCCTCTTTCCCAGAGTCCTTGTTCCCTTTCGGTGAACCCAATTTAGCTGAGACACATCAGGGGGTGCCAATGGTCTGTGAATTATGGTGAGTTTCCTAAAGGTTATGGGAGTTGAACGGGAATTTCCCTAACATAATCAAAAGGAATTATGAACACATTTTAATATAATAAAAGCAGATTTGTGTAATGTGTAATTGTGTCTGTTTCTTGCCCCAGGGAAGGCCTGGCTGGCTGGAGCTCTGCCTTCCCTCCCTGACCCTTTTTCTCCCATCTTCATCCTGTAGTTTGTCATGGTAACCAGTAGGTGGCTGCAATTATACATACCCGCACATGTGTGCATGCACACACACACACACACTCTCTCTCTCTCTCCCTCTCTCTCTCTCTCCAAGCTATTCATTTTCATTTACAAAGTTGCCAAAAATAAATGAATGAGTGATTGGATGGATGGCTGGGTGCATGAGTGAATGACCAAATGAATGAATGAGTGAATGAGTGAATGAATGAATGAGGACAAAGGAGAGGACTGCTGACAGAAAGACACCCAGTGGCAGTGACTATTCAAGACTGAAATTTTTTTATACCCCAACTGTTCAGCACATCAAGGCAACAGGCCATGGGAGCCAGAAAAACATGCCATTTCAATCCAGCAGTACAGAGTCTCTGAAATAACAAACGAAAAAGAAAGAAGGAAAAGAATAGGAGACAGGACAAAGAAAGAGGGAGAGAGAAGAGCAGCTGCTACAGCTCATTCCAGGACAGACTACGCAGCAATAGGTGTTAACGGAGACTTAGATTCAAATATTTCTGAGTGCCCAGGACATTCCCAGCACTGAGCAAGACACACTTCCGCACGCATTCCCTCATTTAACACTGTCCTCAAAAGGAAAGGACCATCCTGGACAAAGATTCAGAGTTGCCTTCAGAGTGTGCTGACCTTCTGCGGGCGGTCCTTGCTGCACTCCAGGGGAATCTTGGCCTCTCTGTCTTAAGAGATTCCTCACGCCCAAGGACAGAGGTCTTCCCTGGCCTGTTGGGTGCTGTGGT
>NW_025799638.1:0-2327 GCF_021613505.1 Equus quagga
ACCACAGCACCCAACAGGCCAGGGAAGACCTCTGTCCTTGGGCGTGAGGAATCTCTTAAGACAGAGAGGCCAAGATTCCCCTGGAGTGCAGCAAGGACCGCCCGCAGAAGGTCAGCACACTCTGAAGGCAACTCTGAATCTTTGTCCAGGATGGTCCTTTCCTTTTGAGGACAGTGTTAAATGAGGGAATGCGTGCGGAAGTGTGTCTTGCTCAGTGCTGGGAATGTCCTGGGCACTCAGAAATATTTGAATCTAAGTCTCCGTTAACACCTATTGCTGCGTAGTCTGTCCTGGAATGAGCTGTAGCAGCTGCTCTTCTCTCTCCCTCTTTCTTTGTCCTGTCTCCTATTCTTTTCCTTCTTTCTTTTTCGTTTGTTATTTCAGAGACTCTGTACTGCTGGATTGAAATGGCATGTTTTTCTGGCTCCCATGGCCTGTTGCCTTGATGTGCTGAACAGTTGGGGTATAAAAAAATTTCAGTCTTGAATAGTCACTGCCACTGGGTGTCTTTCTGTCAGCAGTCCTCTCCTTTGTCCTCATTCATTCATTCACTCATTCACTCATTCATTCATTTGGTCATTCACTCATGCACCCAGCCATCCATCCAATCACTCATTCATTTATTTTTGGCAACTTTGTAAATGAAAATGAATAGCTTGGAGAGAGAGAGAGAGGGAGAGAGAGAGAGAGTGTGTGTGTGTGTGTGCATGCACACATGTGCGGGTATGTATAATTGCAGCCACCTACTGGTTACCATGACAAACTACAGGATGAAGATGGGAGAAAAAGGGTCAGGGAGGGAAGGCAGAGCTCCAGCCAGCCAGGCCTTCCCTGGGGCAAGAAACAGACACAATTACACATTACACAAATCTGCTTTTATTATATTAAAATGTGTTCATAATTCCTTTTGATTATGTTAGGGAAATTCCCGTTCAACTCCCATAACCTTTAGGAAACTCACCATAATTCACAGACCATTGGCACCCCCTGATGTGTCTCAGCTAAATTGGGTTCACCGAAAGGGAACAAGGACTCTGGGAAAGAGGGGCTGGGGCTAGGTGGGAAGTGGGAGCTGATGAGAAGCAAGATTGTTGCATCCCTGGGAAGATGACATCAATGATCTGCTAACTGTAGCAAAAACCATTTGGGTTGTGATGTAAATTATCAAGAGTTTGGTGGGAGCCAGCCCTGATGGCTTAGTGGTTAAAGTTTGGCACACTCTGCTTTGGTGGCCCAGGTTTGGTTCCCGGGCACAGAACCACACCATTCATCTGTCAGTGTCATGCTGTGGCAGCGGCTCACACAGAAGAACTAGGAGGAGCTACAACTACAACATACAACTATGTACTGGGCTTTGGGGTGGGAAAAAAAAAGAGAGGAAGGGACCAGCCCCAGTGACCTAGTGGTTAAGTTCAGCATGATCTGCTTCAGCAGCCTGGGTTCAGTTCCCAGGTATGGACCCACACGACTCTGTTAGCAGCGATGCTGTGCTGGTGGCTCACATACTAAAAAACAGAGGAAGATTGGCAATAGATGTTAGCTCAGGGTGAATCTTTCCCAGGGGGAAAAAATTGCAGATTTAAAAAAAAAAAAGAAGTGATAAGGAGTTTGGTGGGGGGAAGGGCTGGGAAGAAAACACCTATTTAGAAGAGATGATAAGGCACTGGAGAACTGTCCTTGGATGGAGGGCCGGTCCATGCTGGGTGAAGAAGACCATCGAGGGAAACCTCCTGTAGCCTGGAGGTTCAGGTCAGCTTGGCGCTGATTGAGCTCATCCTGGGTGAAAAGGGGGAGGTGGTAACACAGCCCAGGAGGTGCTGGTGCCAGGTGACTTCAAGACATAGAAGCTGCAGATGAGAGAGGGAAGATGATTTCGTTAGAGGCATCTCGGGGAATGTGTGAGCAGAAGTGATGATGTGGAGAAAATAGCCCTCCAGATGAAAATTCAGCACAATGTTCCTTACCACATCCTATTCCGGGAGATGGCTCATCCTTGCAGCCGTCTCAGCTCACTTTGAATTCACAAGCCCACTCAGGTCCCCTTGTACCCCTTCTTACCTGGATGGACACAGGGCTTGTTGAGTCTCAGCTGCCACCTCCCCAAACCTCTCAGAGGCAGGCCGCGGGAAGACAATTCCCAATGTGGATGGGAAAAACTCTGTCCTCAAAAGGAAAGAACCATCCTGGACAAAGATTCAGAGTTGCCTTCAGAGTGTGCTGACTTTCTGTGCGCGGTCCTTACCATGCTCCAGGGGAATCTCGGCCTCTCTGTCTTAAGAGTCACGCCCAAGGACAGAGGTCTTCCCTGGCCTGTTGGGTGCTGTGGT
>NW_025799639.1:0-2327 GCF_021613505.1 Equus quagga
ACCACAGCACCCAACAGGCCAGGGAAGACCTCTGTCCTTGGGCGTGACTCTTAAGACAGAGAGGCCGAGATTCCCCTGGAGCATGGTAAGGACCGCGCACAGAAAGTCAGCACACTCTGAAGGCAACTCTGAATCTTTGTCCAGGATGGTTCTTTCCTTTTGAGGACAGAGTTTTTCCCATCCACATTGGGAATTGTCTTCCCGCGGCCTGCCTCTGAGAGGTTTGGGGAGGTGGCAGCTGAGACTCAACAAGCCCTGTGTCCATCCAGGTAAGAAGGGGTACAAGGGGACCTGAGTGGGCTTGTGAATTCAAAGTGAGCTGAGACGGCTGCAAGGATGAGCCATCTCCCGGAATAGGATGTGGTAAGGAACATTGTGCTGAATTTTCATCTGGAGGGCTATTTTCTCCACATCATCACTTCTGCTCACACATTCCCCGAGATGCCTCTAACGAAATCATCTTCCCTCTCTCATCTGCAGCTTCTATGTCTTGAAGTCACCTGGCACCAGCACCTCCTGGGCTGTGTTACCACCTCCCCCTTTTCACCCAGGATGAGCTCAATCAGCGCCAAGCTGACCTGAACCTCCAGGCTACAGGAGGTTTCCCTCGATGGTCTTCTTCACCCAGCATGGACCGGCCCTCCATCCAAGGACAGTTCTCCAGTGCCTTATCATCTCTTCTAAATAGGTGTTTTCTTCCCAGCCCTTCCCCCCACCAAACTCCTTATCACTTCTTTTTTTTTTTTAAATCTGCAATTTTTTCCCCCTGGGAAAGATTCACCCTGAGCTAACATCTATTGCCAATCTTCCTCTGTTTTTTAGTATGTGAGCCACCAGCACAGCATCGCTGCTAACAGAGTCGTGTGGGTCCATACCTGGGAACTGAACCCAGGCTGCTGAAGCAGATCATGCTGAACTTAACCACTAGGTCACTGGGGCTGGTCCCTTCCTCTCTTTTTTTTTCCCACCCCAAAGCCCAGTACATAGTTGTATGTTGTAGTTGTAGCTCCTCCTAGTTCTTCTGTGTGAGCCGCTGCCACAGCATGACACTGACAGATGAATGGTGTGGTTCTGTGCCCGGGAACCAAACCTGGGCCACCAAAGCAGAGTGTGCCAAACTTTAACCACTAAGCCATCAGGGCTGGCTCCCACCAAACTCTTGATAATTTACATCACAACCCAAATGGTTTTTGCTACAGTTAGCAGATCATTGATGTCATCTTCCCAGGGATGCAACAATCTTGCTTCTCATCAGCTCCCACTTCCCACCTAGCCCCAGCCCCTCTTTCCCAGAGTCCTTGTTCCCTTTCGGTGAACCCAATTTAGCTGAGACACATCAGGGGGTGCCAATGGTCTGTGAATTATGGTGAGTTTCCTAAAGGTTATGGGAGTTGAACGGGAATTTCCCTAACATAATCAAAAGGAATTATGAACACATTTTAATATAATAAAAGCAGATTTGTGTAATGTGTAATTGTGTCTGTTTCTTGCCCCAGGGAAGGCCTGGCTGGCTGGAGCTCTGCCTTCCCTCCCTGACCCTTTTTCTCCCATCTTCATCCTGTAGTTTGTCATGGTAACCAGTAGGTGGCTGCAATTATACATACCCGCACATGTGTGCATGCACACACACACACACACTCTCTCTCTCTCTCCCTCTCTCTCTCTCTCCAAGCTATTCATTTTCATTTACAAAGTTGCCAAAAATAAATGAATGAGTGATTGGATGGATGGCTGGGTGCATGAGTGAATGACCAAATGAATGAATGAGTGAATGAGTGAATGAATGAATGAGGACAAAGGAGAGGACTGCTGACAGAAAGACACCCAGTGGCAGTGACTATTCAAGACTGAAATTTTTTTATACCCCAACTGTTCAGCACATCAAGGCAACAGGCCATGGGAGCCAGAAAAACATGCCATTTCAATCCAGCAGTACAGAGTCTCTGAAATAACAAACGAAAAAGAAAGAAGGAAAAGAATAGGAGACAGGACAAAGAAAGAGGGAGAGAGAAGAGCAGCTGCTACAGCTCATTCCAGGACAGACTACGCAGCAATAGGTGTTAACGGAGACTTAGATTCAAATATTTCTGAGTGCCCAGGACATTCCCAGCACTGAGCAAGACACACTTCCGCACGCATTCCCTCATTTAACACTGTCCTCAAAAGGAAAGGACCATCCTGGACAAAGATTCAGAGTTGCCTTCAGAGTGTGCTGACCTTCTGCGGGCGGTCCTTGCTGCACTCCAGGGGAATCTTGGCCTCTCTGTCTTAAGAGATTCCTCACGCCCAAGGACAGAGGTCTTCCCTGGCCTGTTGGGTGCTGTGGT
>NW_025799640.1:0-3294 GCF_021613505.1 Equus quagga
GATGCCCTGGGCTTCTCTCCCTGGGGCGGTCCTAATTCATACCATAAAAGAAGTCCACTGGGTCGTATAGTTTGGCATGTAGGCCAGGTCACCTTGGGCCTCTCTAGCTGGGGCAGCCTTAATTCACATCATCAGAAACCCCATTTTATGGTCCCAGTTATCCAGGAAGATGGTTCCCAACAGCGCCTAGGCTTCTGAGGTTTGCATCACTGTTTGATAGGCCTGCAGATAAAGTTTGTTCTGCATCCAGGGCAAGCTCAGATGTGCTCATCAGCAGTGCTGATCACTTCAGAGGGGGTGAGGGCTGCCTGACCTTGGGAACCCAGTCACTTCCCAAGAAACACACAGATCAGCAATAAGCTGGGAACAGATTCTAAGAGTTAGGAGGGGATGATTCTGAAATCAATGTTTATTAGAGAGGAGGGCCTTCCCTTTTTTCTATTCCTCTCTCCAGGGGTCTTTGTGTCTAAACTGGGCTTTAAATGTAGAGTGGGAGATCTAATAATACTCATAAGAATCAAATGGAGAATGAGTTTAAAATGCATATTCCCTGGCCCTGCCGCCAACCTTCTCATTCAGATGGTCTGGGGGTGGGAATCAAGAATGAGCTTTTAAAAAATAAATGCCCAGGTGATTCTTTTTCAGGTGTTTTTGGACATTTCTCCAAGAGTGGCCAGAAGACCATTGCATCAGATGAGCACCTGGAGTCTTGTGAAAAACACAAATTCCATAGACATCCTGAATTTTAATCTGCAGGGGTGGCGTTGGAGGGGATGAGAAGAGAAGCCTAGGATTCTGCATTTTAAAGGGGCTTCTCAGGGGATGGTTGACTGGTAAATTTTAGGAATCAACTACCTAGGGAATAGCAAAATGTTCCCTTAGATGGGCCAAGTCCTGGGGGATCTATTTCTGCTGAAGCTCATTAAGCCACTTTGGGTTTATGTTCATGAGGAAACCACAACCCCAAGACCCAAGTGAGGAATAAGAACACACAGTTTTGAGAAGAGGAATTAAGTAATAACCAACAATGCTTCCACATCTAAGAATTTTTATAACGTTTCTCCAGTAGGAACACCACAACACGTTTACCCTCTTTCTATCCTTACTTTGCCTGCAGCACAAGTTTTCTTACATATAGATGCTCAAAAAATGCCCATTACATTGACTTGAATGTATTCCCCTTTGAAGAGCCATACTTTCAACAAGTACTTTCATATATTTTTTACTGGTGGTGTTTGGACAAGCTTACGTGTATACATGGGCAAGGGGCAGAAGTGGTGGTGGTGAACAAAAGTGGGTTTCATAAACAAGGGAGATAAAACTTAGCGAGTTGCTGAGGAGACAGGTTGTAGCAGGAAACATAACTACAAGTTCTCATTTTGGTTTACTTCCTCTCTTGCCTTGGGATCTTAAGCAAGCTACTTTCATTTCTCTATTTCAACTGGGCCTCTTTTTTTTTTCTTTCTTTTTTTAAGGAATATGCTTTGTGGAATTATTTTAAGAAGTAACTAATACGAGATCGGAAAGCACCTTTTCCTCTTAGCCAAAATTGTGCACAAGAGAATCTCCACCATCTGGGCCAGTTCAATGAAAGAAGTGAATTTTCCTTTTTTTCTCTTTCCTTCCTCCTTTCTATAAAGTTCATTCACTTAGTAAATGTTTACTGAGAATTCATTATATGCTAGAAGCTATGAAGACTTCTGGGATAGCAAACAAGACATAGTTACTACCCGCTATGATTGGAAAAGCTAGAGCATTAAGGGTCTGAAAAGAGAAGTTGAAGGATCAGAGAAAAGTCACTAGCCCTCCTGTAGTGCTGGCACAGGTGGGCAAGATGGAGCTTGCAAAGTCTTCCGGGAAGCCAGGCACTTCAGCTGTCAGAGTGGAACCGTCCAGCCTGGAGACTCTGTTGGTCAGCAGGGCCTGCACTTGAGAGAAGAGCTGGGTGTAAAGCAGGGGAGAGCAAGGACATACGGAACCTGCCACCAGTATGGCGGAGAGTGGGGACAAGCTGGGATATTCCAGCCTCTCTGCGTGCTTCTCCCAGAGCATGCTGCTTTAAGTCCTAGTACCAAATAGGGAGAGAATCTACCTACCAAATCTCATGCCAGCTTCTTTTTTTTCCAACTCTAACATGAATCATGCAAGAAAGGGGATTCTGGGAACAGTAGTTCCAACGAGTCCAAATTAACACCATACATATGAGGAGCTGGCCAAAAAAGTGATGAAAGTTCGCCAGGAGGCCAACACACAATTGAAAGTGGAAAAATCAATGTTAAGCTTGCGAGCAAAAGTGCTTGTTTAGGTCACAAGCTGTTTGTAAGTCCTCAAGACTTCTCTAAGTGGTCTCGTGTGTCAGCGCTAGAATTGTCCTACCCACGGCAACTGCTACATAATGTGAGGGTAGAAGTCAGCTGGTAAATGTAAGGCCAATACCCCAACACAGCAACCACAGGTGCAACAGTTTAGGAAGATCACTGGGTTTTTATATCTCCGGGTGACACAACAGTTATTAACAATCACTTTAAATTTTAATTTTTTGTCACATGCAGATTTATGAGGTATGGAATGCTCATCTGTTCAAACATTTGTTAATGCTTCTTGTATGCCACAGCAAAGAAAAGTGAAACATCCTACTAGCCTCTGCATGAACCAAACACACACCCTTCCACCAGCTTTTGCTTACCATACATCAAATTCCCTGCCCGACCGTGCCAGATTCCCCACAAGGTTTACAAGAAATAAAACCTGGGGATAAGGGAGAGAGAAAGAGCCACATGACAAAGTCACAGGCTCTGAGGTTTCATAGACAGTCCAGAAGAACTGGTCATAACTCCTTAAATTAAGGTGATTTGGTTAAAAATAGCAGAACTTCCAGGGAACTAGCTCCAATCTAAAGGGGGATTTATAATGAGGATAGTGGCTCATCTCACGAGACACAAGGGCAGGAATGCAGCCAGCCTTCATGCAGGGACGGAAACCGAGAAATGAAAAGTCAGGAGCACCCCGTCCATTTCATTTCTGCTTCTCTCTGTGCATTTGCTCCTTGTCCCCCCAGGCTGTTGTCTCTGTTCCTCAAAGCACAAGATGGAATACAGCTGCCTCTCTTGAGTTTGAAGTTATAGTTTGAAGCCATTGGAGACTGACTTTCTTTAAGTCCTAATGATGTGGATTAAGGCTGCCCCAGCTAGAGAGGCCCAAGGTGACCTGGCCTACATGCCAAACTATACGACCCAGTGGACTTTTGTTATGGTATGAATTAGGACCGCCCCAGGGAGAGAAGCCCAGGGCATC
>NW_025799641.1:0-3294 GCF_021613505.1 Equus quagga
GATGCCCTGGGCTTCTCTCCCTGGGGCGGTCCTAATTCATACCATAACAAAAGTCCACTGGGTCGTATAGTTTGGCATGTAGGCCAGGTCACCTTGGGCCTCTCTAGCTGGGGCAGCCTTAATCCACATCATTAGGACTTAAAGAAAGTCAGTCTCCAATGGCTTCAAACTATAACTTCAAACTCAAGAGAGGCAGCTGTATTCCATCTTGTGCTTTGAGGAACAGAGACAACAGCCTGGGGGGACAAGGAGCAAATGCACAGAGAGAAGCAGAAATGAAATGGACGGGGTGCTCCTGACTTTTCATTTCTCGGTTTCCGTCCCTGCATGAAGGCTGGCTGCATTCCTGCCCTTGTGTCTCGTGAGATGAGCCACTATCCTCATTATAAATCCCCCTTTAGATTGGAGCTAGTTCCCTGGAAGTTCTGCTATTTTTAACCAAATCACCTTAATTTAAGGAGTTATGACCAGTTCTTCTGGACTGTCTATGAAACCTCAGAGCCTGTGACTTTGTCATGTGGCTCTTTCTCTCTCCCTTATCCCCAGGTTTTATTTCTTGTAAACCTTGTGGGGAATCTGGCACGGTCGGGCAGGGAATTTGATGTATGGTAAGCAAAAGCTGGTGGAAGGGTGTGTGTTTGGTTCATGCAGAGGCTAGTAGGATGTTTCACTTTTCTTTGCTGTGGCATACAAGAAGCATTAACAAATGTTTGAACAGATGAGCATTCCATACCTCATAAATCTGCATGTGACAAAAAATTAAAATTTAAAGTGATTGTTAATAACTGTTGTGTCACCCGGAGATATAAAAACCCAGTGATCTTCCTAAACTGTTGCACCTGTGGTTGCTGTGTTGGGGTATTGGCCTTACATTTACCAGCTGACTTCTACCCTCACATTATGTAGCAGTTGCCGTGGGTAGGACAATTCTAGCGCTGACACACGAGACCACTTAGAGAAGTCTTGAGGACTTACAAACAGCTTGTGACCTAAACAAGCACTTTTGCTCGCAAGCTTAACATTGATTTTTCCACTTTCAATTGTGTGTTGGCCTCCTGGCGAACTTTCATCACTTTTTTGGCCAGCTCCTCATATGTATGGTGTTAATTTGGACTCGTTGGAACTACTGTTCCCAGAATCCCCTTTCTTGCATGATTCATGTTAGAGTTGGAAAAAAAAGAAGCTGGCATGAGATTTGGTAGGTAGATTCTCTCCCTATTTGGTACTAGGACTTAAAGCAGCATGCTCTGGGAGAAGCACGCAGAGAGGCTGGAATATCCCAGCTTGTCCCCACTCTCCGCCATACTGGTGGCAGGTTCCGTATGTCCTTGCTCTCCCCTGCTTTACACCCAGCTCTTCTCTCAAGTGCAGGCCCTGCTGACCAACAGAGTCTCCAGGCTGGACGGTTCCACTCTGACAGCTGAAGTGCCTGGCTTCCCGGAAGACTTTGCAAGCTCCATCTTGCCCACCTGTGCCAGCACTACAGGAGGGCTAGTGACTTTTCTCTGATCCTTCAACTTCTCTTTTCAGACCCTTAATGCTCTAGCTTTTCCAATCATAGCGGGTAGTAACTATGTCTTGTTTGCTATCCCAGAAGTCTTCATAGCTTCTAGCATATAATGAATTCTCAGTAAACATTTACTAAGTGAATGAACTTTATAGAAAGGAGGAAGGAAAGAGAAAAAAAGGAAAATTCACTTCTTTCATTGAACTGGCCCAGATGGTGGAGATTCTCTTGTGCACAATTTTGGCTAAGAGGAAAAGGTGCTTTCCGATCTCGTATTAGTTACTTCTTAAAATAATTCCACAAAGCATATTCCTTAAAAAAAGAAAGAAAAAAAAAAGAGGCCCAGTTGAAATAGAGAAATGAAAGTAGCTTGCTTAAGATCCCAAGGCAAGAGAGGAAGTAAACCAAAATGAGAACTTGTAGTTATGTTTCCTGCTACAACCTGTCTCCTCAGCAACTCGCTAAGTTTTATCTCCCTTGTTTATGAAACCCACTTTTGTTCACCACCACCACTTCTGCCCCTTGCCCATGTATACACGTAAGCTTGTCCAAACACCACCAGTAAAAAATATATGAAAGTACTTGTTGAAAGTATGGCTCTTCAAAGGGGAATACATTCAAGTCAATGTAATGGGCATTTTTTGAGCATCTATATGTAAGAAAACTTGTGCTGCAGGCAAAGTAAGGATAGAAAGAGGGTAAACGTGTTGTGGTGTTCCTACTGGAGAAACGTTATAAAAATTCTTAGATGTGGAAGCATTGTTGGTTATTACTTAATTCCTCTTCTCAAAACTGTGTGTTCTTATTCCTCACTTGGGTCTTGGGGTTGTGGTTTCCTCATGAACATAAACCCAAAGTGGCTTAATGAGCTTCAGCAGAAATAGATCCCCCAGGACTTGGCCCATCTAAGGGAACATTTTGCTATTCCCTAGGTAGTTGATTCCTAAAATTTACCAGTCAACCATCCCCTGAGAAGCCCCTTTAAAATGCAGAATCCTAGGCTTCTCTTCTCATCCCCTCCAACGCCACCCCTGCAGATTAAAATTCAGGATGTCTATGGAATTTGTGTTTTTCACAAGACTCCAGGTGCTCATCTGATGCAATGGTCTTCTGGCCACTCTTGGAGAAATGTCCAAAAACACCTGAAAAAGAATCACCTGGGCATTTATTTTTTAAAAGCTCATTCTTGATTCCCACCCCCAGACCATCTGAATGAGAAGGTTGGCGGCAGGGCCAGGGAATATGCATTTTAAACTCATTCTCCATTTGATTCTTATGAGTATTATTAGATCTCCCACTCTACATTTAAAGCCCAGTTTAGACACAAAGACCCCTGGAGAGAGGAATAGAAAAAAGGGAAGGCCCTCCTCTCTAATAAACATTGATTTCAGAATCATCCCCTCCTAACTCTTAGAATCTGTTCCCAGCTTATTGCTGATCTGTGTGTTTCTTGGGAAGTGACTGGGTTCCCAAGGTCAGGCAGCCCTCACCCCCTCTGAAGTGATCAGCACTGCTGATGAGCACATCTGAGCTTGCCCTGGATGCAGAACAAACTTTATCTGCAGGCCTATCAAACAGTGATGCAAACCTCAGAAGCCTAGGCGCTGTTGGGAACCATCTTCCTGGATAACTGGGACCATAAAATGGGGTTTCTGATGATGTGAATTAAGGCTGCCCCAGCTAGAGAGGCCCAAGGTGACCTGGCCTACATGCCAAACTATACGACCCAGTGGACTTCTTTTATGGTATGAATTAGGACCGCCCCAGGGAGAGAAGCCCAGGGCATC
>NW_025799642.1:0-3294 GCF_021613505.1 Equus quagga
GATGCCCTGGGCTTCTCTCCCTGGGGCGGTCCTAATTCATACCATAAAAGAAGTCCACTGGGTCGTATAGTTTGGCATGTAGGCCAGGTCACCTTGGGCCTCTCTAGCTGGGGCAGCCTTAATTCACATCATCAGAAACCCCATTTTATGGTCCCAGTTATCCAGGAAGATGGTTCCCAACAGCGCCTAGGCTTCTGAGGTTTGCATCACTGTTTGATAGGCCTGCAGATAAAGTTTGTTCTGCATCCAGGGCAAGCTCAGATGTGCTCATCAGCAGTGCTGATCACTTCAGAGGGGGTGAGGGCTGCCTGACCTTGGGAACCCAGTCACTTCCCAAGAAACACACAGATCAGCAATAAGCTGGGAACAGATTCTAAGAGTTAGGAGGGGATGATTCTGAAATCAATGTTTATTAGAGAGGAGGGCCTTCCCTTTTTTCTATTCCTCTCTCCAGGGGTCTTTGTGTCTAAACTGGGCTTTAAATGTAGAGTGGGAGATCTAATAATACTCATAAGAATCAAATGGAGAATGAGTTTAAAATGCATATTCCCTGGCCCTGCCGCCAACCTTCTCATTCAGATGGTCTGGGGGTGGGAATCAAGAATGAGCTTTTAAAAAATAAATGCCCAGGTGATTCTTTTTCAGGTGTTTTTGGACATTTCTCCAAGAGTGGCCAGAAGACCATTGCATCAGATGAGCACCTGGAGTCTTGTGAAAAACACAAATTCCATAGACATCCTGAATTTTAATCTGCAGGGGTGGCGTTGGAGGGGATGAGAAGAGAAGCCTAGGATTCTGCATTTTAAAGGGGCTTCTCAGGGGATGGTTGACTGGTAAATTTTAGGAATCAACTACCTAGGGAATAGCAAAATGTTCCCTTAGATGGGCCAAGTCCTGGGGGATCTATTTCTGCTGAAGCTCATTAAGCCACTTTGGGTTTATGTTCATGAGGAAACCACAACCCCAAGACCCAAGTGAGGAATAAGAACACACAGTTTTGAGAAGAGGAATTAAGTAATAACCAACAATGCTTCCACATCTAAGAATTTTTATAACGTTTCTCCAGTAGGAACACCACAACACGTTTACCCTCTTTCTATCCTTACTTTGCCTGCAGCACAAGTTTTCTTACATATAGATGCTCAAAAAATGCCCATTACATTGACTTGAATGTATTCCCCTTTGAAGAGCCATACTTTCAACAAGTACTTTCATATATTTTTTACTGGTGGTGTTTGGACAAGCTTACGTGTATACATGGGCAAGGGGCAGAAGTGGTGGTGGTGAACAAAAGTGGGTTTCATAAACAAGGGAGATAAAACTTAGCGAGTTGCTGAGGAGACAGGTTGTAGCAGGAAACATAACTACAAGTTCTCATTTTGGTTTACTTCCTCTCTTGCCTTGGGATCTTAAGCAAGCTACTTTCATTTCTCTATTTCAACTGGGCCTCTTTTTTTTTTCTTTCTTTTTTTAAGGAATATGCTTTGTGGAATTATTTTAAGAAGTAACTAATACGAGATCGGAAAGCACCTTTTCCTCTTAGCCAAAATTGTGCACAAGAGAATCTCCACCATCTGGGCCAGTTCAATGAAAGAAGTGAATTTTCCTTTTTTTCTCTTTCCTTCCTCCTTTCTATAAAGTTCATTCACTTAGTAAATGTTTACTGAGAATTCATTATATGCTAGAAGCTATGAAGACTTCTGGGATAGCAAACAAGACATAGTTACTACCCGCTATGATTGGAAAAGCTAGAGCATTAAGGGTCTGAAAAGAGAAGTTGAAGGATCAGAGAAAAGTCACTAGCCCTCCTGTAGTGCTGGCACAGGTGGGCAAGATGGAGCTTGCAAAGTCTTCCGGGAAGCCAGGCACTTCAGCTGTCAGAGTGGAACCGTCCAGCCTGGAGACTCTGTTGGTCAGCAGGGCCTGCACTTGAGAGAAGAGCTGGGTGTAAAGCAGGGGAGAGCAAGGACATACGGAACCTGCCACCAGTATGGCGGAGAGTGGGGACAAGCTGGGATATTCCAGCCTCTCTGCGTGCTTCTCCCAGAGCATGCTGCTTTAAGTCCTAGTACCAAATAGGGAGAGAATCTACCTACCAAATCTCATGCCAGCTTCTTTTTTTTCCAACTCTAACATGAATCATGCAAGAAAGGGGATTCTGGGAACAGTAGTTCCAACGAGTCCAAATTAACACCATACATATGAGGAGCTGGCCAAAAAAGTGATGAAAGTTCGCCAGGAGGCCAACACACAATTGAAAGTGGAAAAATCAATGTTAAGCTTGCGAGCAAAAGTGCTTGTTTAGGTCACAAGCTGTTTGTAAGTCCTCAAGACTTCTCTAAGTGGTCTCGTGTGTCAGCGCTAGAATTGTCCTACCCACGGCAACTGCTACATAATGTGAGGGTAGAAGTCAGCTGGTAAATGTAAGGCCAATACCCCAACACAGCAACCACAGGTGCAACAGTTTAGGAAGATCACTGGGTTTTTATATCTCCGGGTGACACAACAGTTATTAACAATCACTTTAAATTTTAATTTTTTGTCACATGCAGATTTATGAGGTATGGAATGCTCATCTGTTCAAACATTTGTTAATGCTTCTTGTATGCCACAGCAAAGAAAAGTGAAACATCCTACTAGCCTCTGCATGAACCAAACACACACCCTTCCACCAGCTTTTGCTTACCATACATCAAATTCCCTGCCCGACCGTGCCAGATTCCCCACAAGGTTTACAAGAAATAAAACCTGGGGATAAGGGAGAGAGAAAGAGCCACATGACAAAGTCACAGGCTCTGAGGTTTCATAGACAGTCCAGAAGAACTGGTCATAACTCCTTAAATTAAGGTGATTTGGTTAAAAATAGCAGAACTTCCAGGGAACTAGCTCCAATCTAAAGGGGGATTTATAATGAGGATAGTGGCTCATCTCACGAGACACAAGGGCAGGAATGCAGCCAGCCTTCATGCAGGGACGGAAACCGAGAAATGAAAAGTCAGGAGCACCCCGTCCATTTCATTTCTGCTTCTCTCTGTGCATTTGCTCCTTGTCCCCCCAGGCTGTTGTCTCTGTTCCTCAAAGCACAAGATGGAATACAGCTGCCTCTCTTGAGTTTGAAGTTATAGTTTGAAGCCATTGGAGACTGACTTTCTTTAAGTCCTAATGATGTGGATTAAGGCTGCCCCAGCTAGAGAGGCCCAAGGTGACCTGGCCTACATGCCAAACTATACGACCCAGTGGACTTTTGTTATGGTATGAATTAGGACCGCCCCAGGGAGAGAAGCCCAGGGCATC
>NW_025799643.1:0-3294 GCF_021613505.1 Equus quagga
GATGCCCTGGGCTTCTCTCCCTGGGGCGGTCCTAATTCATACCATAACAAAAGTCCACTGGGTCGTATAGTTTGGCATGTAGGCCAGGTCACCTTGGGCCTCTCTAGCTGGGGCAGCCTTAATCCACATCATTAGGACTTAAAGAAAGTCAGTCTCCAATGGCTTCAAACTATAACTTCAAACTCAAGAGAGGCAGCTGTATTCCATCTTGTGCTTTGAGGAACAGAGACAACAGCCTGGGGGGACAAGGAGCAAATGCACAGAGAGAAGCAGAAATGAAATGGACGGGGTGCTCCTGACTTTTCATTTCTCGGTTTCCGTCCCTGCATGAAGGCTGGCTGCATTCCTGCCCTTGTGTCTCGTGAGATGAGCCACTATCCTCATTATAAATCCCCCTTTAGATTGGAGCTAGTTCCCTGGAAGTTCTGCTATTTTTAACCAAATCACCTTAATTTAAGGAGTTATGACCAGTTCTTCTGGACTGTCTATGAAACCTCAGAGCCTGTGACTTTGTCATGTGGCTCTTTCTCTCTCCCTTATCCCCAGGTTTTATTTCTTGTAAACCTTGTGGGGAATCTGGCACGGTCGGGCAGGGAATTTGATGTATGGTAAGCAAAAGCTGGTGGAAGGGTGTGTGTTTGGTTCATGCAGAGGCTAGTAGGATGTTTCACTTTTCTTTGCTGTGGCATACAAGAAGCATTAACAAATGTTTGAACAGATGAGCATTCCATACCTCATAAATCTGCATGTGACAAAAAATTAAAATTTAAAGTGATTGTTAATAACTGTTGTGTCACCCGGAGATATAAAAACCCAGTGATCTTCCTAAACTGTTGCACCTGTGGTTGCTGTGTTGGGGTATTGGCCTTACATTTACCAGCTGACTTCTACCCTCACATTATGTAGCAGTTGCCGTGGGTAGGACAATTCTAGCGCTGACACACGAGACCACTTAGAGAAGTCTTGAGGACTTACAAACAGCTTGTGACCTAAACAAGCACTTTTGCTCGCAAGCTTAACATTGATTTTTCCACTTTCAATTGTGTGTTGGCCTCCTGGCGAACTTTCATCACTTTTTTGGCCAGCTCCTCATATGTATGGTGTTAATTTGGACTCGTTGGAACTACTGTTCCCAGAATCCCCTTTCTTGCATGATTCATGTTAGAGTTGGAAAAAAAAGAAGCTGGCATGAGATTTGGTAGGTAGATTCTCTCCCTATTTGGTACTAGGACTTAAAGCAGCATGCTCTGGGAGAAGCACGCAGAGAGGCTGGAATATCCCAGCTTGTCCCCACTCTCCGCCATACTGGTGGCAGGTTCCGTATGTCCTTGCTCTCCCCTGCTTTACACCCAGCTCTTCTCTCAAGTGCAGGCCCTGCTGACCAACAGAGTCTCCAGGCTGGACGGTTCCACTCTGACAGCTGAAGTGCCTGGCTTCCCGGAAGACTTTGCAAGCTCCATCTTGCCCACCTGTGCCAGCACTACAGGAGGGCTAGTGACTTTTCTCTGATCCTTCAACTTCTCTTTTCAGACCCTTAATGCTCTAGCTTTTCCAATCATAGCGGGTAGTAACTATGTCTTGTTTGCTATCCCAGAAGTCTTCATAGCTTCTAGCATATAATGAATTCTCAGTAAACATTTACTAAGTGAATGAACTTTATAGAAAGGAGGAAGGAAAGAGAAAAAAAGGAAAATTCACTTCTTTCATTGAACTGGCCCAGATGGTGGAGATTCTCTTGTGCACAATTTTGGCTAAGAGGAAAAGGTGCTTTCCGATCTCGTATTAGTTACTTCTTAAAATAATTCCACAAAGCATATTCCTTAAAAAAAGAAAGAAAAAAAAAAGAGGCCCAGTTGAAATAGAGAAATGAAAGTAGCTTGCTTAAGATCCCAAGGCAAGAGAGGAAGTAAACCAAAATGAGAACTTGTAGTTATGTTTCCTGCTACAACCTGTCTCCTCAGCAACTCGCTAAGTTTTATCTCCCTTGTTTATGAAACCCACTTTTGTTCACCACCACCACTTCTGCCCCTTGCCCATGTATACACGTAAGCTTGTCCAAACACCACCAGTAAAAAATATATGAAAGTACTTGTTGAAAGTATGGCTCTTCAAAGGGGAATACATTCAAGTCAATGTAATGGGCATTTTTTGAGCATCTATATGTAAGAAAACTTGTGCTGCAGGCAAAGTAAGGATAGAAAGAGGGTAAACGTGTTGTGGTGTTCCTACTGGAGAAACGTTATAAAAATTCTTAGATGTGGAAGCATTGTTGGTTATTACTTAATTCCTCTTCTCAAAACTGTGTGTTCTTATTCCTCACTTGGGTCTTGGGGTTGTGGTTTCCTCATGAACATAAACCCAAAGTGGCTTAATGAGCTTCAGCAGAAATAGATCCCCCAGGACTTGGCCCATCTAAGGGAACATTTTGCTATTCCCTAGGTAGTTGATTCCTAAAATTTACCAGTCAACCATCCCCTGAGAAGCCCCTTTAAAATGCAGAATCCTAGGCTTCTCTTCTCATCCCCTCCAACGCCACCCCTGCAGATTAAAATTCAGGATGTCTATGGAATTTGTGTTTTTCACAAGACTCCAGGTGCTCATCTGATGCAATGGTCTTCTGGCCACTCTTGGAGAAATGTCCAAAAACACCTGAAAAAGAATCACCTGGGCATTTATTTTTTAAAAGCTCATTCTTGATTCCCACCCCCAGACCATCTGAATGAGAAGGTTGGCGGCAGGGCCAGGGAATATGCATTTTAAACTCATTCTCCATTTGATTCTTATGAGTATTATTAGATCTCCCACTCTACATTTAAAGCCCAGTTTAGACACAAAGACCCCTGGAGAGAGGAATAGAAAAAAGGGAAGGCCCTCCTCTCTAATAAACATTGATTTCAGAATCATCCCCTCCTAACTCTTAGAATCTGTTCCCAGCTTATTGCTGATCTGTGTGTTTCTTGGGAAGTGACTGGGTTCCCAAGGTCAGGCAGCCCTCACCCCCTCTGAAGTGATCAGCACTGCTGATGAGCACATCTGAGCTTGCCCTGGATGCAGAACAAACTTTATCTGCAGGCCTATCAAACAGTGATGCAAACCTCAGAAGCCTAGGCGCTGTTGGGAACCATCTTCCTGGATAACTGGGACCATAAAATGGGGTTTCTGATGATGTGAATTAAGGCTGCCCCAGCTAGAGAGGCCCAAGGTGACCTGGCCTACATGCCAAACTATACGACCCAGTGGACTTCTTTTATGGTATGAATTAGGACCGCCCCAGGGAGAGAAGCCCAGGGCATC
>NW_025799644.1:0-1491 GCF_021613505.1 Equus quagga
AAATTTGGGTGAGTTTATTCTGAGCTGTAATCTGAGGACCATGGCCCAGGGCCTTTCTTCCCGAACCCTCCCCCAGGCCCTGCCCCAGGGCAGAGGAGCAGAAGGCAGGTCCTCTCCAATCCCCGCTGTGCTGGAGCTGGCTTTCTGGCCTGGAGCAGGTGGAGAATGAGTCTGCTCCTGGCCTCATGGGTCTCAGCTCTACGGGACTGCAAATTTGAAAGGCTGAAAGGGAAACACGCAATTACTGTAGGCAAAGGTGAGACAGGTCACAGTGAGCCCGTGAACGACCAGCCCCAAGGCAGGAGTTGATATTAATTATGTAAACTGACCTGCAGATACTGAGCAGAGGCTTTTAAAAATCAACGTTTGTGGGGTTGGCCCTGTGGCCAAGTGGTTAAGTTCACGCACCCCACTTTGGCGGCCCAGGGTTTCGCCAGTTTGGGTCCTGGGCGCTGACATGGCACTGCTCGTCAAGCCACGCTAAGGTGGCGTCCCACACGGCACAACCAGAAGGATCTATAACTAGAATATACAACTATGGAGCTTTGGGGAGAAGAAGAAGAAGAAGAAAAAAGGAAGACTGGCAACAGATGTGAGCACAGGTGCCAATCTTAAAAAAGAAAACATTTGTGATGCTGATGATTAAGCTAAACCTCTCCCTATCTTTCCGAATGTTAGCATGTGAGCAGGCAGCCACGGGAGGCTGTCATGTATCAAGGCGTGCTGTCCGCACACCACCTGGAGGGCGGGCAGAAGTCTGGCCCTGTCCTCCGCTTCCGTGCCCTCCCTCCATCTCCCACGGGCCTGCTGGTGCCACCCAGAGTGTGCAGGCCAAAGAAGGTGCCAGAGGGATTGAAACCGCTGGTCACCAGAGCTGTGACAGCCCAAGAGCAGGGCCAGACGCTGGTCTGGAGAACAAGTGACCAATCAGGCTGGACGCACCCCCAGGAGGCAGAGGTGACATCACATTGTGATTAGGGGCTACTTAAGAGGGATGCGGCTTGAACGCAGCTCTGCGACTCAGGTGACAAATAAAAGTGGCAAGTAATAGGACATATTGGAGCATATGAGGAAGCCATTTTGTGTAACCTAATTCGGCCTGACCTTGTCTTTCCAAAAGGGCCTGACCGAGGTGGTTGAGCATGCATTGTATATCTGCTTTAGATATTCCCCATGGCAAGAACAAAGGCCCTTGAGATAAAGGTGCAACTTCCCTCCCCCTCCCAATGTTGGCATTCCCTTAAGGATTAAGCATCTTTCCTTAGGCGAGGAACTGACTGCTGCGCTCACCTGTGACCACCCAGCTCAAGACAATAGACTTGCCTCCTTCTGCGCCCACTGAGACAGCAGACCCACTACCTGCTGTGTCCATCAAGCGCTGTGCCGACAGGGCAATCTTGTGACTATTGTGGGAGGGACATTTCAATCCTATGTGAAACGTCCTGTATGGGGGTATATAACCACTCTGTATACCTCACTTCCTTGGTGCCC
>NW_025799645.1:0-1491 GCF_021613505.1 Equus quagga
GGGCACCAAGGAAGTGAGGTATACAGAGTGGTTATATACCCCCATACAGGACGTTTCACATAGGATTGAAATGTCCCTCCCACAATAGTCACAAGATTGCCCTGTCGGCACAGCGCTTGATGGACACAGCAGGTAGTGGGTCTGCTGTCTCAGTGGGCGCAGAAGGAGGCAAGTCTATTGTCTTGAGCTGGGTGGTCACAGGTGAGCGCAGCAGTCAGTTCCTCGCCTAAGGAAAGATGCTTAATCCTTAAGGGAATGCCAACATTGGGAGGGGGAGGGAAGTTGCACCTTTATCTCAAGGGCCTTTGTTCTTGCCATGGGGAATATCTAAAGCAGATATACAATGCATGCTCAACCACCTCGGTCAGGCCCTTTTGGAAAGACAAGGTCAGGCCGAATTAGGTTACACAAAATGGCTTCCTCATATGCTCCAATATGTCCTATTACTTGCCACTTTTATTTGTCACCTGAGTCGCAGAGCTGCGTTCAAGCCGCATCCCTCTTAAGTAGCCCCTAATCACAATGTGATGTCACCTCTGCCTCCTGGGGGTGCGTCCAGCCTGATTGGTCACTTGTTCTCCAGACCAGCGTCTGGCCCTGCTCTTGGGCTGTCACAGCTCTGGTGACCAGCGGTTTCAATCCCTCTGGCACCTTCTTTGGCCTGCACACTCTGGGTGGCACCAGCAGGCCCGTGGGAGATGGAGGGAGGGCACGGAAGCGGAGGACAGGGCCAGACTTCTGCCCGCCCTCCAGGTGGTGTGCGGACAGCACGCCTTGATACATGACAGCCTCCCGTGGCTGCCTGCTCACATGCTAACATTCGGAAAGATAGGGAGAGGTTTAGCTTAATCATCAGCATCACAAATGTTTTCTTTTTTAAGATTGGCACCTGTGCTCACATCTGTTGCCAGTCTTCCTTTTTTCTTCTTCTTCTTCTTCTCCCCAAAGCTCCATAGTTGTATATTCTAGTTATAGATCCTTCTGGTTGTGCCGTGTGGGACGCCACCTTAGCGTGGCTTGACGAGCAGTGCCATGTCAGCGCCCAGGACCCAAACTGGCGAAACCCTGGGCCGCCAAAGTGGGGTGCGTGAACTTAACCACTTGGCCACAGGGCCAACCCCACAAACGTTGATTTTTAAAAGCCTCTGCTCAGTATCTGCAGGTCAGTTTACATAATTAATATCAACTCCTGCCTTGGGGCTGGTCGTTCACGGGCTCACTGTGACCTGTCTCACCTTTGCCTACAGTAATTGCGTGTTTCCCTTTCAGCCTTTCAAATTTGCAGTCCCGTAGAGCTGAGACCCATGAGGCCAGGAGCAGACTCATTCTCCACCTGCTCCAGGCCAGAAAGCCAGCTCCAGCACAGCGGGGATTGGAGAGGACCTGCCTTCTGCTCCTCTGCCCTGGGGCAGGGCCTGGGGGAGGGTTCGGGAAGAAAGGCCCTGGGCCATGGTCCTCAGATTACAGCTCAGAATAAACTCACCCAAATTT
>NW_025799646.1:0-1491 GCF_021613505.1 Equus quagga
AAATTTGGGTGAGTTTATTCTGAGCTGTAATCTGAGGACCATGGCCCAGGGCCTTTCTTCCCGAACCCTCCCCCAGGCCCTGCCCCAGGGCAGAGGAGCAGAAGGCAGGTCCTCTCCAATCCCCGCTGTGCTGGAGCTGGCTTTCTGGCCTGGAGCAGGTGGAGAATGAGTCTGCTCCTGGCCTCATGGGTCTCAGCTCTACGGGACTGCAAATTTGAAAGGCTGAAAGGGAAACACGCAATTACTGTAGGCAAAGGTGAGACAGGTCACAGTGAGCCCGTGAACGACCAGCCCCAAGGCAGGAGTTGATATTAATTATGTAAACTGACCTGCAGATACTGAGCAGAGGCTTTTAAAAATCAACGTTTGTGGGGTTGGCCCTGTGGCCAAGTGGTTAAGTTCACGCACCCCACTTTGGCGGCCCAGGGTTTCGCCAGTTTGGGTCCTGGGCGCTGACATGGCACTGCTCGTCAAGCCACGCTAAGGTGGCGTCCCACACGGCACAACCAGAAGGATCTATAACTAGAATATACAACTATGGAGCTTTGGGGAGAAGAAGAAGAAGAAGAAAAAAGGAAGACTGGCAACAGATGTGAGCACAGGTGCCAATCTTAAAAAAGAAAACATTTGTGATGCTGATGATTAAGCTAAACCTCTCCCTATCTTTCCGAATGTTAGCATGTGAGCAGGCAGCCACGGGAGGCTGTCATGTATCAAGGCGTGCTGTCCGCACACCACCTGGAGGGCGGGCAGAAGTCTGGCCCTGTCCTCCGCTTCCGTGCCCTCCCTCCATCTCCCACGGGCCTGCTGGTGCCACCCAGAGTGTGCAGGCCAAAGAAGGTGCCAGAGGGATTGAAACCGCTGGTCACCAGAGCTGTGACAGCCCAAGAGCAGGGCCAGACGCTGGTCTGGAGAACAAGTGACCAATCAGGCTGGACGCACCCCCAGGAGGCAGAGGTGACATCACATTGTGATTAGGGGCTACTTAAGAGGGATGCGGCTTGAACGCAGCTCTGCGACTCAGGTGACAAATAAAAGTGGCAAGTAATAGGACATATTGGAGCATATGAGGAAGCCATTTTGTGTAACCTAATTCGGCCTGACCTTGTCTTTCCAAAAGGGCCTGACCGAGGTGGTTGAGCATGCATTGTATATCTGCTTTAGATATTCCCCATGGCAAGAACAAAGGCCCTTGAGATAAAGGTGCAACTTCCCTCCCCCTCCCAATGTTGGCATTCCCTTAAGGATTAAGCATCTTTCCTTAGGCGAGGAACTGACTGCTGCGCTCACCTGTGACCACCCAGCTCAAGACAATAGACTTGCCTCCTTCTGCGCCCACTGAGACAGCAGACCCACTACCTGCTGTGTCCATCAAGCGCTGTGCCGACAGGGCAATCTTGTGACTATTGTGGGAGGGACATTTCAATCCTATGTGAAACGTCCTGTATGGGGGTATATAACCACTCTGTATACCTCACTTCCTTGGTGCCC
>NW_025799647.1:300000-382954 GCF_021613505.1 Equus quagga
TCTCCTCACCACAAGCTTCCCTGCCCGCCCCCTTCCCCTGGCACAGACACATTCTTCTGCCTGGCAAAAGGAACCTTGTTTCCATGGAAGCCTCATTAAATCTGCATCTTGCTCAGTTTGGGTTTGATCACGGCTGCCAGAAGTATTTTTAGCCCATGCAGTTGTATAATGAGATAGAGATTGGGGGACAAAAGGGGGGCAGTATGGACAGAAGATAAAAAAAAAAAAAAAAAGAAGAGGCAGGAAGGGAAGGAAACCTCAGGAGGAGAGGGTTTCACCAAAGGGAGGAAGGTGGAACACTCCTCTGGGGCAGCTGGGGCTGCTGCTCCCAGCTAGCTCCATCCTGCTGAAAGCCTCTGCACACTCGCTGTGGCAACTATCCTGTTCACACGTCAGGGGAGCCTCTGATCTCCCTTTCCATGAGCTCAGTTGGCCCCAGTCAAGGTGTCAGTTAAATTTGGGATTGTGACTGACTGACAGTTCTGTTCATGGTTTTCCCCTCCCTGCGGGCGGAGGGGACCAGAAAGGAATAGAGGGCTAGTGCCCTCCGGGGCAGGTGCCCTTGGGGATCAGCAGTGTGTAATGGCCACAGGGTGATAGCAGGGGAGAGAGGGTGTCTTAACACATCGGAGGTTTACACCCATGGCGGTTAGAGAGGGTATACAGTGTGATTGGTGCTGGAACCTGATACCAAGTCCATCCCTTGGCGGCTAAGGTTCTCAGAACTTTCACTTCTACTCTTTGGCCAGACTGTGCCCTCATGCCACCCCTGCACGTAAGAGAACTCTCGATAACTGGGTTGGTTGTTTGCATTGGAGTCATTGGAGTGTGTGTGTGTGTGCCTGCACATACATGCACCATACACATGCCTGTGCATGTCCATGTATAACACCACATAAGGAGAGAAAAACTACAGGCAGAGATAATAGCTAATATTCATCGAGCCCTTACTGTGGCCACATGGTGTTTTAGGCATTGTGCATGTGTTAATTCATTTTTCCTTTCCCTAATTCTATGGACTAGACACTTACCGTCTCCATTCCACAGACAGGGAAACTGAGGCACAGAGAAGTTGAGAAACTTACTCAAGGTCACCCAGCTAATTAGTGGTGGAGCCAGGTTTTGTACCTAAGCTACCTGATTTGAGAATCTGCAGTCCTAAATCAGTAACGTGTCATTGGCCTGTTACACATTTTAAATAACTTTCTGTGCGCAGAACCATTTATAGTAACTCTGTATTGATGAGCTGAAAATAGTCTGCAGACGTGCTGCTGGGATTTCATTCATTCTCAAAGAGGTGGTTTTTTGAAAGGTTTTCTGAGGGTGGTATCCAAATTCATAAAAATCTTTATGATGAAGATTTTCATGAGCTTCATTCTGACTCTCCTGCACTGCCCTTCTTCCCACATTTCCAGCTGATTTTCTTACCTCGTCTCTCCTGAGCCCATTGCTCCCCAACTGCTGATGGGACTGTGCACCTTCAGGTTCTCAGGACAGCCTTTCATTTCCCACGTTTCCCTCCAGTTGCTTCCTGGAGGGGTAACTCTGAGGGCCTTCCTTGAGCTTGGTAAGCTGCTTCCCTTCTTCATCCGCCTGTCCCCTCAATGATTTCTTTTTCAATCCGCCCCTCTTCAAGGCCTTGGTTTTCTCTAACATTCCCAGCTTCCCTCCTCCTGCCTCACAAAACCAAAGTGGAGAAGATGAAACCAAAATCCATTCCGAGCCCCTCCTCCCACAGGCTCTACTCCACGTGCTTTCTGTGCTCTGGTTAGGACATAAAAACCATAGGGGATCTGGACTGAGGATTTATTTACTATACTGTACACCTCAATCTTTACAATATCCCTATGAGCTAAGTACCATAAATGCCCTCTATTTTACAGATGAGTAAACTGAGGCATAGAGAGAGACAGTAATTTTCTCAAGGTCGTATACTAGGAAGTAGTTGGAACGATGATGCAAAACTGGGCAGTCTAACTCCAGAACCTGTGTTCTTAATCACCGCTCTACATTATATCCCACTTGAGAACATCCAAGGAAAAATCTGAGATAGATCAGCTGCCATCTTCTTGTTCAATAAAGCAGAGGCCAACTGTCCAGGAGCCACATTGGCTGGATTGTCCCTTGCAACAGCTTGTGTTTGGTGATGGCCTCTAAAATCCAAGGTCTTGCCTGGGTTCTGTGACAACCGGGCACCACCAGGAACAACCAATGACTGTGATTCCATCAGCGATGTACCCCATCCAAGAGCAAGGTAGGAAGAGTACACATATATTATCCTTGTCACTCTCTTTTGGTTATGACAAGCAGGAACCCACTAAAGCCAGGTTACATTTAAAAAGAAAATTGAATGCAGAAGATATAAGGGTATCTTGCAGAACTGAAGTGAGAGCAAACAGGCCTTCTGAGGTGCTGAAAACAGGAACTGGGAAGTCGCCAGTGCCTCCCTGTCTGTTCCTCTGGAACCCAGTGGTTTCTCACCTGCCTCTCTCTCCATCTCTGCCTCATCTCTCTCCATCTCTTCAGACTATCTTTCATTGCTTCGTCACACTCATGGAAAAGCCTGCATCAGTATTCCCGAGTTTACATAGCCTCATTTCAGGCAGCCATAGTGTCCTCAAGACTCCACATTCCAGGGAGAAAGCTTGGGCCAGGGGACCAGCTGAAGGGCAGGGGAATGGAGAAAAAGACACAGCTGCTGGGCCCATGGGCAACAGGGAGGCCAGGCAGGAAGCTGTTGTCATGGTCCAAGGGACAGTTTAAAAGGTCAAGGCAGAAGTAAGTCACGTCTTTTTCACAGAAGGAGAAACTGAGGCACAGAACGAACCTGTCTGTGAATCCAGAGCTCTGGCCTCTGTGTTCATACTAGGTCCCCCAGACATGGTATCTGATCCCGATGGGACGTGTGGTTTCTCTACTTTGTCCCACAGCCCTCCACACAGCACTGGCTGGCCAGGGGGCCGTAGGACCCTCTTAGGATGCACTCAGTTCAAAAGCTCCAGGAAAAAAGCATCCAAAGTGAGGTTCTGGAAGATCTCAGGCTCTTAATAAGGACACCTGGGTCCTGGGAGCAGCCCTTTGCTAATCTGTTGTGTGGTGTCCTCATGGAGCTAACACCTAGTGCTCCTGGATTTGAATACAGGTCTCCAAAGCTTCCATTCTTTCTACCGTGTGGCAACGTTCATAAACCTCACAACCACCCTGTGAAAGGGGTGCTTTCAGACCCATAGTACAGATGAGCAAATTGGGGCCCAGAGGGTAAGCAGCTCAAGTAGTTCAAGGTCACACAGCTGAGCCGGGATGTGAACACAGCTCTGTCTGATTCCTGAGAGTCACTTGCCATACTCCGCTCTCTGCTTCATTTCCTCGTCTGTCAGATGGGGCGATAATGCCCATCTCACATGATTTTGTAGGGGGAGAAACAGATAAAAGAAGAGAAAGTGCTCTGAAAACATAAGCAGCCCCTGCAGAAGGGAGTTATTTTTGTTGCTGTCATGCACTGCCAGCCCCCGGGGCTTTGCTGAACTGTACCCAGCGTGGAGCTCCTCCCGCTAACAACAGGGGGGACAGTCTGTCTTTATCCTGAGCCAGGCTGACAAAGTGAGCCCCACTCCCCCTTGCCACCTTCCCATCCCCGGAAGAAGGAAGAGCATAGCTCAGGCTATACCTTCCCTTGTTGCCAGGGGAATGCAAAACGTAGAATCTGGTCTCAGCAGTTTGAGGAGATAAGAAGATAGATTCTTTTCCCCCCAAAAAAATATTTTTGAAATATTTTTATTTGTGGATTCAGGTTTGCATGCAAGTTTCTGCCAGAGATAGAAGATACTCCAGTGATGGGGATTGTTTTATAATTGAGGAATGGGAAAGGAAACAACAGTTACTGAGCACCTGCTGTATACTGGGCAGCTATGTGACTATTGGCCATTCTTGCAATATAATACAGGCTTTATTATTCCCATTTTATAGGCTAGGAATATGACCGAGGAAGGTTGTGTTCCATGTGCTAGTTCCCACAGTGGTGGCAGGGCTGGGATTAGAACCCAGGTCTCCAATGCCTCTGTCCTTCTCCCGTTGTCTCCCACTGGAGGGGAAGCCATGGAATGGGTGTCAGACATGTCCCTTCCCAGTCAAACAGACTAGGAACCTGCTAGAAGCTACTCATGCAAAGGTCAGCGAGAAAGAAAGCAGAGTCAGAGCTGGATGGGGCCCCCAGGCAGCTTGCCCATGTTGGCCCACACCGTCTGACCAGCTGTCATCACCAGGTTGTAGATAGGGCTGGCTGGGTTCTGCAGAGGCATCCTGAATGCTGCATAAGCTAGTGGGAACCTGTGAAGCTGAGCTGAGAGGCTTTCTGAGCAGTGGCAGGGTGGGAAGTGTCTGGAAGCTTTGTTTGACAATTGAGCCAGGAGGAAAAGAAGGAAAGAAATCAGATATAGGATGTGAGAGGGCTCACCTCAGCTCCTTAAGGAAGGTGCGTTGGGCCAGCTCTTGAAGCAGTGACCCTGCCTTAGGCCATGTGTTTGTCAAAGCAGACCTGTCAGCCCTGCAGCGGCCTCTGTGTTTAGAGAAGGACCTAACATGATTCCCCTAGAAAGCATTTGACAACAACAACGTGCCACCATATGCGTTTTCTCATCTTATCCTCTCAATAGTCCTGTGAGTTATGTGAGGCAAGTCCTTCCACTTGGCAAGTGGGGAAAGCAGGGCCCAGAGAAGTTAAGTTGCTTTTCCAGAACCACGCAGCTGGTCAACAGTGTCCATCTCAGCTGTCTTCTCTCCCACATCCAGTGGCCTGTTCACCATGCAAATAGAAAGCCAACTGGGAAGGGATATAGCTCATCACTGAGTATGTATGCGTGCTGCAGTCTCCCTCCTTTTGTCTTTTGGAGCTGTACCCTAGAAGAGCTAATTATTCTTGGTTAGACAAGAAGTAATTAGCCAACACTTCTGCAGGATGGTTGATCAAATACGGCAGAACAGACTCAGACCCAAATAGATGCTCGGAATGTGTGTTGAGTCACCACTTCAATGTACAGCTCTAAAGTGTGACCCTCATGTGTCTCCCATAGTGTGACATGTGTTCACTCTCACCTCAGTCCCTATTCCATGTCGCAACAACACGACGTCAGGCTTTCTACAAACAACGGCTAAGTTTATGGATCGTCTTTTGAATTCCAAACCCTGAGTGCGTGACTGGAGGTAGAGACATGAAGGGGGCAGTCAGTAGCACACTGCCTATGTTTTGTAAGAAACCCCACTCGTATTCACTTTGGAGAAAGGGGGATTCATTGGATCACATAAAAAACGCATGAGAAGGACAGTCCCAGGGATGCCCACAACCAGGAAGTCATATGCCTCCAAGAGTCTTTCTTTTTTCTCCTTTCATGCCAGCTTTCTTCTCTCAGGCTGGTTCCCTCTGCTGATCTGGGGACATGGCTGCAGGCAGCCGTCAGGTTCACATCTTTAGCTTAAACATTGGAGACAGACTGTCCCTCTTGTGTCAGAGACCTTAGACCATTCACTCTGCCAGCGAGGTAGGTAGGATATGTAAGAAGATGGCAGCTCCCATTTCAACTACGTGGGCGGAATTAGAGGAATGAACATAGCCCAAAGCTGAGGGTTGGAGGAAGGGAGGTGATGCTCAGGTGATAAACAGATACCCAGTCCCTGACCTTAAGGAGCTTTCAGTCTAGTGGAGGACGTGGGCACGGATAAGTAAGTCAGCAGCTGTAACACAGTGCCGGTGAGCCTATGACACAAGATTCCTGAGACCCAGAGGAGGGGCAGCCATGTGGGCCTGGATTAGGGTGAGGAGGGCTATCAGGAATGCATTACAGGGGAGCTGAGGGACACTTGATGACTGGGAATCATCCAGGTATACAAGGGAAGGAGAGCATTCCAGACCGAAACAATCACATTAGCAAAAATCCAGAAGGGTGTGAACTCCTGGGAAAGGCAAGTGGCTCCACCTTGTTGGAGGCCAGGGTACAAAAGGAAGGGACAAGGCCTGATGGGAAGGGCAGAAGAATGAAAGTTCTTCAAAACTATTTGTGGAGTTCGGATCTCCAGAACCCTGAGAGGATTTGTTTAGAATAGTCAAAGAACAACCTGAACAAAGTGTGGGTGGGAAGTATTGGGTAGCATGTAACCTGGGGAGAAATGTTGGCTTGAAAACTGCATCTGTAACATGAGCGTGTTTTAGAGGATTTTCTTTGGGGATGACAGAAAAATCTCGAATTGTCACAGTAAGTAATGAGTCTCCTTCTCCCTATAAAATCCTAGTAAATGCAACTGTGAGGATGATGGTGAGATGGACAAAATAGATGACAGAGCGGTTTTTAATTCGTGGTTGCTAAGTTGGCGTATCCTCAGGTCATGCTTTTAAACATGATTTTCAAATATTAAAGGTCAGTGAAGTTTGGGGAAAGTGTTGAAGGAGGGAGATTACATTGCCTCAGGTTAGAAAAGAACATAGGAGATGGTGAGTCAAATGCTCAGAAGCACCAAGCTGCCCCTTAGGGGTCCAGGGAATGTGTACGACTCAGAACTCAGGTCTGTGCAAAGCAGTAGGGAACGAGGTAAACACCAGACATTCTGAAGCTTGGAACTGATAGAGGATTTTCAGGCACCAGCCTCAAGAAAATGAAATGAGATCTACTAAAGGCGAATAGAAGTCAAGGGAGTGTAAGATATGAGAGAAAGTGAGAAGCTAGGGTTTTGTGGGCAGGAAGAGAGGAGGGGCAAAAAGAGCAGCTCTTTTAACACAGGAAGCTCCTCCACCCCTCGCCCCCCTCTTGCTAAGAAGTGGGTTTGTTTTAGCTGAAATGACTGTAAGGTAAATTTTTGTTGAAAAGAAAGGAGCTATTTCGTGCTGACTTCCATCATAAAATCAGAGCTCTGGTGCCATAAAATAAAACCTCATAATAGAATAAGTAGAAAACGTGGTATCCTACAGAAGGAAAGATGGCAGCCCACTGAATGCCATGCTGGGCATGATTGTACACAAGCCATGCATCTCCTGCTGGGGGGTGTAGCCACTGCCCAGCACTTCACATTTCCATTGTAGCTGTTGTCTGCACATTCAGAGGTTACTGAAATCCCCCCCTCACCAACAATTGATCTTTACTGTTTAGGCTAGGGGGTGTTAACCTGGAGCCCAGGAACCTGTAGAGAATCAATGGCTGATTTTTCATAGGGTCTTGTGATCCCCCTGAAATGATATACAAATATTACGTGTGAGTATGTACGTTTTTCTGGTCAAAGGCATCTGAATTATCAAAGCAGTTCATGACCCCCCCAAAGGCTCAGAAATATTCCCTAGAATAAAGTGGGGGTTTGCTACATTTAGAGACTTTAGAGTTGACCAGGGCAGCTCACACAACTGGGATGCAGTTTCACACTTCAACAGCTGGTCTGCTTTCAGCTGGACAAACTCATCAAAGTACATTGTAGTAATTCTATAAGGATCAGAAATGTAGTATATTCAATTTATTTAGAATAAGGACCACTCTATACAAGTTCTTCCAAAAGAACAAAGATTCTACCTTTGGCAGGGAAGAACATTATCAGATTCATGAAGTGCCTTTGTATTTATATTTTTGACTCTGAAAAATAATTGTGATTTCACTAAATAAAATCTTTATACTTCAATTACGAAAATGTTGGCTGATTTAGGCTTCTAGGGGTAAAATGTAAGTGCCAGTGCACTGTATTTTCATCCACTAACAGGACTGAGCTTTTGAAATTCACAAGTAGAAATAAGGATATGCCCAAATTATGTGATATGTTTAAGGACTCAAATATTCACTTGAAATGGAGGAGAAGAAAATTCAGAATACAGAATTTCTTATGGAAAATCAGCTTAGAGGAGGCAGAAGGGAGAGCAAGCAAGAATATTTCTGGTAAATCATGGATGCATCAATAGCCAGCCAATGTGTTGGTCAAAGAAATTATCTTTTGGGGGAAAACAGTAGAAGCCAATTGAAAAATAAGCATCACGCTGCATGAAAACAGCTAACAGAAGTCACAATGGCCTGATTGTGTGGTGAGGCAATTAACAGCTGGAGTTAGCAAAATATGCTCAAAAAAGAGAAAGAGTAGTTAAAAGGAGGGGAAAAAAAAACAAGAACACAGCAGATCTTCAAAATCAAAAACAATGGAGACAAGTATGCAGAAAATTAAGAAAAAAATCTCACTTAGACCTGAATTATCTGGATAATTGGTAAGACTTCCTGCATGTAGAAGCCTCAGTTCTCTGCTCTTCTCTCTGTAAATTCTATATGGAAGATATCATCTATGCTGATGGTTTCAAAAGATATTTTCTTAGTGAATAAATCCTAAATCTGTGTCTCCTGGGCTCTGTTCTTTTATGTCTAGCCATAATCTCTCAGTAAGCATGGCCAAATTGAAAGCATCATTTTCATTCATCAGAACAACTCCTTCTCATCTTCTGGAAGTCTCTCTTTCTGTCCATTGCTCCATCATCCCCACCTCCTTCCCCCAATATGAAACCTTAAATTTTATCTTTTACTTTGCCTTACCTTCCATTTCTGCTTTCAAAATGCTTTTCTCATACATCCCTTTTTCATTCCTTCATTCCTTTGTTCTTTTCACAAGGATTTACGAGCTCCTGCTACACTCTGGACAGTGTGCCTGGTGCAGAACATGTCTTGTAAAGAAGCAATTTCAATTGAGTGTGATAAGTGTCATCACAGAAGTGAACACGGAGTCCCATGGGAGGACATGAGAGACACCAAACCAGTGTGGGGAGGTTGGGAAAAGCTTCTCAGAGAAGGTGATGTCTGAGATCCAGAGGATGTGTGGGGACTGGGCAAGAAAGAGGTCAAATAACAGCATTCCAGAAAAGGGCCTTTCCTAGCATGCTAAGAAGCTTGGAGGACAGTGAAGAACCATTATAAAGGGAAGGAGGGGCCTAATGAGATTTGCAACTTGAACAAATGGCTACAGCTGTGTTAGGAGAATGAAATTGAGTGGGTATGAATCAAGTCAAGGAGATGAGTGAGGAGACCGTTACTGGAATCTGGGCCAGAGGTGATGGTAGCCAATGGATAAGAGTTTTTGGAGGAGAATGGAAAGAAGAAATTGTATTGATGAGCTATAAGTAGGTAGAAGCAACAGGATCTGATGATGCCTTATTGGAAGTAGGGTTGGGCTAGAGAGGGAGCCAGGAGGCAGGAATGAATGGATAATGGTAGGTCTACTGACATAAGGATTAAAGAAGGAGAAAGAGCTTTGATAAAGATGATTAGTTCAGCTTTGAGATGTGTGAATCTGCTAACATATTTCAGAGGTAGAGCAGTTCTAGGTGATGATAAGGCTCAGGCTGTAGCCTTGAGAGTGGGTGGTTGAATGATGGTAAAGGTCATTAAAGACAGTGAGGCAAAGGTACCAAGGGGCAAGGATTTTGGATTAGTCATTTTGTGCCTAACTAACATCACCCAGGATGCTGGCAGGAAGACTGTGAGCCAGCTACCAAAGTCTTCAGTGTTGAGCCAAGTGACTCAGATGTCAGTAGACAGTGGCAGGAAGCAGCAGGAGAAGGGTTTATAGCTTGCTGGGGAAGAGACCATTACTTGAGGATAGTAGGGAAGACAGAATTATCCCTGGCTGATGCAGCTCTGAGCTAAGGTGCTTCTCAGCCAACCCTCGGGAAAGAAACAGCAGTGTCAAGAGGCTTCCCCAGAAAACCTGCCTAGATGGATTCTGTTACCAAGGAACTCCTATCTAGATAAGGGACTTTGTTAGTTCTCAGAACATCACCAAACAGATGTATATGTCATTACTGACTTTCCCTCACAACCCTTCTGAAACGGCCACGTGGATCTACCCATGGTCTGCTGAATGTACTTCGTATTTTCTTATTTCAATGCTGCATTGTTCATAAGCTTCTTCTCCCCTCTTTTTTGCCTCATCTATCCAAACCTTATGTATTCTTAATGGCTAGCTCCAGCCTAGCTCTTCCAAGAACCTTTTAATACGTACCAAGTGATCATTCTCTCCACTGACTGCACACTTCCTGTAGCACCTGTTCTGTTACTATCAGATACCACTTATTAGGCAATCTCCTGGTGGACAGAGAATGCGACTTATAATTTGTCAGTTTATAGGACATTTCCTTGCATATGTAGGTGCACCATGAATGTTTGGAAGACTGGTTGGTTAATTTCCTACTTGGAAATTACATGGGCTGCAAAGTTCTGGCCTGTGTGTTTCTTTCATAAAGTAGGAGTGACAGACAGTACATGGAGCTCAAATTCCATGAAGCAAAACCAAATAAGAGATGGCGCTGATTTCTTTTTTCCTTTTAGGTCTTGTAGCAATTGTTCTGAATTTGTTGGATTTGCCTAAGAGCTGAAATTGTGAATGGCAGCTCAAGTGATTTTTCTGTACATCCAGAAAATGGAATTGACTGTTTGATAGAGTGTAACTGCTTAAGACAGGAAAAAGAGGAGATTGTAGTGCTCAAGACTTTTTTTATAGCAGAGCAGAGAGAGAAAAAAAAGTGAAGATAAATGAGATCGAGCGGCAAGTGTCTGAACCTGTTGGATAAAAGCCCCTGTGGCCGTTGAAGGACAGTGTTTATGTGACTGCCGGGCCATCGATAGAGAGATAATGTGCATCCGTGGCCAATGTTCCAGGAAGTTTAAGGAGATGGATGGAAGTTGCACAGCAACTCAAGAGCCTTCTTAGCAAGGCAAGCCTCCGTCAGAACGCCATCCGCCTGTCTGCCTGTTCTTTATTCTTCACACTGAACTGTCTTCCTTTCCTCATTTTTGTGATGGTTATCCTAATAATACTCTAGCCTGGACTTTGGCCAGGACATCTGGAAATAGGAAACATCCTGAATTATTTTTCCCTTTGGGTTGTTGTAATGACTTTTAAAACTTGTTAGGTGGCGAGAGATCCTGGAGAATATGTTTTCTTGAATAATCATCAAAGACGATGGGGCCTGTGCTTTGGATAGTAGTACCCGTGGAAGGGGACATCATCAGTGGCCCCCAGGCTCCAGTCAGTCAGGACCTTTGGGACTGCAAGGGGCTCATCTACTGATACCCCATCCCCCTCCCTCCAGCACTCCTAACTCAGCACTGGCTCCGTGTGGTAGGGGGTCTGGTTTGTGGAATCTGATTCAGTCTCAGCAGAAGGTGGATGCAAACGCATTCCCAGAGCAGAGGGCTTGGCATGGCTGGTCTTCGGCTGAGGGAACTAGAAAAACTTATCCTACTGTTCTTGAAACTCCAGAATTTTGGAAGGACGCAAACATTCAGTCCATGATGAGGTGTACCACTGGCACCTGTCTCCTCCAGTTGTGATGGGAGTTAAATGAGATCTGTTGAAAGCACTTAGCACAGTGTCAGGCACATAAAGAATACTCAATAAATGCTGGTTGTAAAGAAGCCAGAGAGACCCGAAGGTGACAGTGGACAACAGAGGCCACAATCTCCTCCTGTCTCACTGAAAAGCAATTTTTATTTTCTTGTTTGGAAGGCAGTATAGTATGGTGGTTAAAGGCAAAGATGATGGAGCTAGACTACCTCAGTTCAAATTCTACCTCTGTCGTTTATTAGCTGTGTGACCTTAGGCAAGTGGCTTAACCTGCCTGTGCCTCAGTTTTATCTTCTAAAAGAGGATAATAAATAAAATAGTTTCTACCCATTAGGTTGTGGAGATTGATGAGTTAATATATGTAAAGTACTTGAAACAGTGCCTGGAACATATTAAATGATATTTAAGCATTAGCTGTTATTATTATTATTAAATGATGTGTAGCTTAGGATGGCTAGGAACTTAAAGTCTTTGAGGTCCTTCCCAGTTTTCATATATCAGACTGAGTTTGTAGTATAAATATCTGCTTACATGACTGTGACTTCTTCAGGGCAGGGACACTGTTTTATTCATCTCTGTGTAGCATAGCATCTTATTACAATGCCTGATATTTACTAGGTGCCAAGCACAGTACTGGGCGTATAGTGGGGATTCAGTCGATGTGGGTCAATGCAGTGGGACAGGTTAAAGGTGACAGAAGGGCCTCATGGGCATCACACTCAATAGTTACCAATACAAGCTGCAAACATTGTTATCCAGAAGACATCAGGTCAATATTTCAGCTTTAGCATCAACACCAAAAAAGCCCAAGGAGAATGTGTGAAAGCAAAGAGAAAATTATGATCTGCTTGTGTGTGTTTTAACATTATCGTTCTTCTTATTACTACTACATGGTTTTGTGTGTGTGTCGTGTATTCATTTTGGTGTGCATGGAAAATGGGGTGCCAACCCACTCCCCTTCCCAAGACTAGAGCTCGGGAGAAATTGTCACAGACGGGAATCTGTAAGCTATGAATTTGGCCATGAGGGCTTCTAGATCTCTCTTTCCCAACATTTGTAATCTGTGTCGCACCAGGCTTCCTGAGGTAAAAAACGATGTCTTAACTCACGTTTGTAACTCCTTCAGCTCCTAACTCCTATCACATACTTTATGCATAGATGCTCAACGACGGTTTATAAACGGAATTGAATTTCTGGAGTCCAGGAAGCACCCACCATTTCCCGTCTCACTCCTGCCACACAGCTTGTCTAGCCAGAGCTCCCCTTCCATCATCCACCTTATAAACAGCGTGTCAGCATTTCCTGGGCATCTTCTTCCCCATCGTTGTTCTTCACAACGCCACTGCTTTTTGTCTCTCATGTCAAAAATTTTAAGTGCCATTTGGGAAACAGAATTCTAGAAATCCGGAGATCTAGGGCTCTTCAGACCCTGCAGTCCAGTTTTCTGACCTGAGGCAGGTCCCTCATTTCTCCCCCCAACTCCATTTCTCCTCTTCCTCAGTGAATATTTTCTGAGTCCCCAGTAAGCGTATAGCAATTCCAGAAAATATTCCCTGTTCTCCTCTCTTAATGCCACGCTCCTGGACACCACATTCCCTCTGGAGACTTAGCAGACTGGAGAGATGGAAAAGTACTTTGTGTGTGAGGAAAATGCTAAGTGTTCTGTCTGATCGCTTCAATGACAAGTTTGCTTCTTTAGAAACTTGACTGGACAGAGTGTGAGGAAAAAATGAAAAGCCAGAAATGTGTTAAGCTTGGCTGAATAATGACCAGCAGGGTGAAAAGATAAGATAACCACCCACCCACAGGATTCCTATCCTCGAGCCCTGGAAAGTTGACAACAACAAGCATTGAAACTACTCCTAATGGAGGGTATGCTAAAAAAGCAAATTTACAGCCACTTTTAGGAAATGGGCTAGGGAAGTTTGTGAAATAGAGAAGATGCCTGTGGGATACGATCTTGGAAAATAACCAAGATGGTGCGATCTTATTCAGGATCATTTAATTAAAACAGACTCAGTGATTAATGACAGTGTTGTTAACAATCACAACAGCAGTGAGTGTATATTGAGCATTTTGTGTTAAGTAATTTGCAGGAGGATATCTCAGTCCTCACGTCATCCTTTCACAGATGAGAAAATTGAGGCTTAAAAGGTGATTTTCCCAACATTATCCAGGTATCAGTGGCAAAGCTGTGACTCAAAACTTAGGTCAGTTTAACTGCAAGATCTCTGCTCTTCTCTCCTATTTTGTCGTATACCTGGGTCCATTGAAATGGACTATCTTCCTGCACTGCTTCTGTGACCTTCAGAATGCCTGCGTATGGACTGGGTAAAGCTCGTAGGCAGGGAGGAAGAAGAAAGTATCAAAAAGATTCCTGGCCTGAGCCAGCAGTACCATTTACTTTAACAAGGAGGTGTAAATGGGGGTCATTTACCAGCTACGTGATCTCGGGCAGATCCCATAACTCCTCCAGCCCTCAGCTGTCACACTCCTCAAATGGGAGTGATTGTAACTGCATGGGCTATCCTATCCTGAGGATAAAGTGAAATAAATCTGTAAATAGAAGTGCCCAGTACAGATGCAAAGGATTATTGGCACTCCCTACCCTTCAGGTATTAGAAGTTGTTACTAGGCAACTGGGAACATGAAACATGGTCAGTTGTCTGCTGACTGGTCCTATAGTTAATTTTGGTCCCTCTCTTTCTCTTCCCTCTCCAAAACTTAAGACATATGCCAGCTGCCTTTCCAATAGGTTTTGTTTTCCTTTGGGAGAGAGGAAATAGACAAAGATGCCCAAAACTAACCCATTACTTCTATTCTCAGCAATAAATAAAATGGAGTCCCTGGTAACTGCCCTGCCCATCCCACAGGGTAGTTGGGAAACTCTTGAATGGTTATGCATGGGAAAGCATTTCATAAACAGTAAAGGGCTATCCAGAGAGAAGAAATCTCAATCAGAGGGCTCCGTGCTTGAGGGATGGGTTCTTGGAAAACCAATTACTCTACTTACGGGGCCAGAATCTGAGGGCAATGCTGGGGAGGAGAGCCAGGTCAGTCTTCAAAATGGAACAGTAGAAACTAGTCATGTCAAATCTGAACTTATGAAAGCTTTAGAACCAGAATCAGCCAACTTCCTTTGGACGATGAACTTGGAATATGAATTGTGGCTAGGTCATATCCCCTTCCTGCCCCTGTTCCTCTCTCCCTTCATACTTATCCCCCCTTGACCCCAAAAGAAATGATAAATAGAGCAGATTATGATCCAAATGAATTGTATAAATGGGAAAGGAAGGAAGGTGTTCAAGAGCACTTCCACCTATACTGAAATTGCACAGGAAGCTGATGAATTCAGGCTGCCTGTTCTCACTTCCCTCTGTACACACGATTCCTTGGCCTCCTTCAATTCCAGTTTCCTTGTGGTTCAGCTTCCTCCTCCTGTATGAATGCTTCATGGCTCAAGTTAACCTCACTCTGCCAAGTGCTGGAGTAACAGAGAGGTGGATGACATGGCCATGTGCCCGTGAGGCTCACAGGCCAGTAAGGATGAGAGAAGACGGAGGTTGTGGGTGCTAGGTGCTAAGTGGTTGCTACAAACTGGAAATGGGGCCAGGTTTGGAGGAGGGAGGGGCCCTGCAGGCCAAGTCGCTGGGAAGGTTTCTGGAGGAGATGGGACCTCGGCTCTGCCTTAGAGGCAGGACTTACATGTAAATGTGTTACAGTCTTTTGTTATTGATGTTTTTTGTAAATAAACTTTTTAGGATAATTTTAAAAAGGCAATCTGCTGAAAGAGCAAGAAGCAGCAAGGGAGAAAGTTGGGAGGAAAAGTCCTCTTGGGAACATTCCTTCACTTACCCAGTGCTGGATTACCCAAAAGCATCGGCTGGGTGGGGTCATCCCCCAAGGAATTAGAAAAAAATTGAAATAATCTGAGATTTAAAAAAAAATCTCATTATGGGAACTTAATTGGACTTCATACACTTACTTTATCGGTTAGTTTTGGGTCAGAGTATGCATAGGCCTGGGCATCAGACCACTGGGATCAAATCCTGGTTCTGTCACTTACTAGCTGGGTAACCTTGAGCAAAATTACTTAACTTTTAAAAGCCTCAGTTTCCTCAGTTGCAAACTGAAAATGCTAATAGTACCTCAAAGGGTTCTGGGAAGGAGTGAATGAGTTATTTGTGTAAAGGGCAGTGTCTAGCCCAGAGGAAGCTATTACTTGTAGGGGAGGGGAGCATCATAAGGTCTTCAGAATGTAGGAGAGCTAGAAATCTTATTCTAACCCTGACTGCTCCCTTCAGTAGCATCATCAGAACCTCCTTCCTTTGTCCTATAGTTCTCTCAACCCTTCCATGAGTGAGAAATCAAGCATTCATGTCCCTGCATATTTTTCCGGACTTTGTACTTAGCCAATAAAACTGTATTCAGTCCAAACTTCACATACTCCTGTGGGACTTTTCACCTGATAAACATCCCTTGTGAGCTCTTGAGGACGGTACCCCTCCTCCCTGCCCCCACCCAGCACTTCCTTGAATGTACATCTGCTCTGTTGGGCACAATGACAACCCCACCAAGGTCAGACAAGGGTTGTGGCCTCATCTGGACCCTGATGACCAGTTCATAGACAAGAGCCCAGGGCTCAGCAACTGGCTGAGGCCCAGAGAGCAGCTGGAAAACCAAAAGCCAGTCCAGATTGATTTCTTTGGGATTCCTGACCTCAGGCTGCTACAAATGAGCTTGAGGAATCAGATGGGAAAAGAGAAAGAGGTGATGCAATTGTGTCCCACCGCCCAATTTTATGACTCAAAAGATGCTAGTTTACCTCCAGTTAGATTAGTGTTTACCAGAATCTCCTGGGGTGTTTGTCCAAATGCAATTTCCTGGGCACCACCCCAGATCTACTGACCCAAGATCTGAGACGGGTACCTGGGAATCAGCACTCTGACAGTTCCCAGAGGTTTCTAACATGGGTGCTCCCAGGACCACTCTTTGACAGGGACTGCCTAGAACTCTCTCTCTCTGCAGGTGAGGTTGTCCAAGAGGGACACAGCGCCTCTGCTTTATCTGCTGTGCTTGGTTATAGTTCACTATAGGCTTCCTTCTTCACAAACATTTTCTTCAGCTTTAAAAAACTGTTGTGGTAGCCATTGGTGTACTGGCAAGAACACTGGATTTGGGGTCCAGGTGGACTGGGTTCAAATCCTTGCTCTGCCATTTCCAGCGGTGTGACATTGGGCAAGTTGCCAACCTCTCTCTGTCATTTCCTCCTGTAAAGATAATCCTGCTTCACCATTTTGAGGATACAAGGAAATGACGTGTGAGTAATAGCTTTAGGAACACTGGGTCATTCCACAGTGCAAGTTTTTATCATCAGCTTGGAGCCTGCCATGCCCGCACTCAAATCCAGTGAGTATAGGAAGTTCTGTGCGTGAATAAAGGAGGCTTCTCTTCCCTTCTGCCCTTGTGTGCCTTTGGTCTCCCCTGTGGACTGAATCCACAACAAGCCTGGGCCGTGATGTGGCTCCTCTGGACGCTGTTGTTTCTTCCTCCAAGCTCTCAGAGCTGAATGGGACAAGAGTTTCCCCACATTCAGCTGTGAGAAAAGGGACTTTCTTCCTGGGAAGGAGTCTGGTCTGAATATCTTCCACACTCCGACATCACTGGTCTTGTTCTGCCGCCCAACGCCCAACCTCATTTGCTGTCTCCTGACTCGATTGATAGAGAAACCATTTGAGAGAGGCTCCAGGAGCTAAGGCTGCGGCTAGGCCAGCAGAGGGAGCAGTTTTCAGCAGCCTGTCCTCTTTCTCTCCTCTTTTCTTAAGAGCCTTTACTAGGCAGCACGTCCTCCTATCTCCTGGGTGGCATCTCCTGATGGAATGCACAGGTAAGGGTCCTCAGAGAGCACCAGCTCACTGGGGACAGTCCCTGGGCAGATCCACCAATCTTCATGGCTGAGCTCCATCCTTCCTTCCAGGCTGTCCTCCCCGCTTCCCTACCCGCCATCACCATAGCAACACAGAGCTATAAAAAATAAAAGAGCTAAGGCATCTAAATATAGTCTGAGTCTCAACACTTCCAGCATGGAGCCTAAAACTGAAGGGTGACAGCTAGAAGCACCCAAAGGATAAGCAGCGGCCAGGAAGGAGGGTGAGTCAAGGAAAGGTCAAGGGTAGAAGGGAAGGGCAGGGAACAATCATTTACAGAGCCTGCTGCTTATATCTTCTCATTTAACCCCCACACCACTGATGTGGACGTTATCACGTCCATGGTACTACTGAAGACACAGAAGCTCGAAGAGCTTAGGAACTTGGCCAAGGACACACAGCTGTAAGCATTAGAGCTAAGAGTTTAACTCGAGTCTCTGGGCCCCCAGAGTTGATGTGTTTTTCCCACCATACCACATACACAGGTGCAGGCAGGAGAGTTTGCTGGGGACACTGAGCTTTCTGAGAAGGTCATATAAACAAGCTGAGGCTGGAGCTCCACTAAATTACTGGATGCTAGGCCTAGTCGGGTGGGGGACAGGGAGGAGAGGGGAAATATATGGCTTCTACCTAAGCAGCCCCTGTGTGTTCCTCGAGGGCCGGGGAGAATGAGGGGGAGTGTTGGTGAGACTGCATTTCCCAGGGTGGTGATGATATGGAGTGGGAGTGGAGGCTGTTACGACACCCTAAAATAAAACATAAACCAGTGCAAAGAAGGGCATTATTAGAAGCCCTAAACCAGAGAACGCTCACTGTGTGAGTCATACCATCGCTCATGCTCTCGCTCACTGATTCAACAAATATTTTTATTAAGCGTCTGTCATGTGCTCAACTCTGGAGATATGGAGACAATGAAAACAAACACAGTCCCAGCCCTCCTAGAGCTTAGGACGGTGGGGAAGACAAGGAAGGAAGTAATTACACACTTGATTGATTCTTATGACTGTGACATGTACGGTAAGTAGTAACAGAAGAACATCGCCTCCCTGATGGTAGCAGTGGAAGAGAAATACAGAGGCTCTTACAAATGAAGACAATCCACTTGATCAATTTTAAGGGGGGGTGTTTTTCAAGGTGAACAGAGAGGCTGTACTAGAAGCTTGGCTTTGACCGCCAGGCATGTGTGATCAGCGTACCCCACAGACACATTCCCTGCCCTGTGTCTTCATAATAATCTTGAAGTCCAGCTGATAGCCGTGCAAACGAGGCTTTCAAAACTCAGCAAACTAGACCCAAATGAAACCTGACAGTATGGAAATGTATTAGGTCTTCTTCCTGCAGCCCTTGGTGTCACTGGCATGAAACTGAGTATGTGGCATGAAGACAGGTGAGTCAGCTATGGTATTGGCGCCTTAGGGTCGGCAGGAGCAGCACTGGGAAGTGTCTGTGAATTAAGCAGGAGGGGAGGGAGTAGGCATTAAAGTTGTAGATTTCTGTGGGTGCAAAGCTTTTCCAAACTACCTGCAAGGCAGCAAATATGGGGGCCGTTGTATGAATGAGTTAGAATTAGATAAGAGAATGGGTGTGGAGCCCTTTAGCTCTTTGGAGAAATGCCGTCTAAATACATAGTGTTGGCATCAGAGGTAATGATACAGTGCTCTATTTATAGTGCTCCGCTACCTACCTGCCAGCTCTTTCCCAGGGATGTAGTGCAGATGAATGGGCAAGATCTGGGAATGTGCTTTGAAGTCTTTGATTAAAGTCCTTCCAGGCAGATGTAGAATTTTAAATGTATTACATTAGTGTCACTGTCATTATTTTTTCTTTTATCACCCGGGCGTGTCACCGCCTTCCATTTCAGGTGAACAACTCTGCCTGACTGTTGCATGCGCTGAATGTCATCAGAAAGGCAGCGGCCCACAGATGTGCCATATAAACAAACATGTTTTTAACTGAGGGCCCCAAAGGCATTTTGGGCTGCTCCCATCAGCTGGTCCTTGCCTCTCTGTGAACCAGGCTTTCCCAAGCTCATTTTCTTTCCACCACTCGGAAGATGAAAACGTAGTGCATGAAATGAGTATTGACTGCAAACGTTCTGGCCCTGAACAGGGTGGAGAGGTGGCGATTGGAGGAAGGGAAGATGTGCTATGGAAGAGAAGCAGACTCTCCTCCACTGCCTCTCCCAGCCTCGCCAACTGAGTAAGGGAGCACAGCTCTGAAGAAATCATTGAAGTGGGGCAGAGTGGGAAAGGAGCTTGACAAATTGGCACTGATTTGCACTACAAAATCAGAGTCTTGCATCTGTGGGAAAAGAAAAGTGTGGATGGGGGGCTTATCTGTCAAGAAGAGCAGCCAGGATCAGGCGAGAAGGAAGTGCATTCAAATGATGCCTCTGCCCACTTGACCTCTCTGGAGAACTTCTCCTCATCCAAGGTTGAGGCGCCTTCAGTAGGACGAATTGGTACCTTTACTTCCTCCACACACACCCTGATGAAGATCACACAGGACCTTGGAAGGGTAACCAATGGGATTAAAATATGCAGATGAGCTGCCCCTGCACCCACCCTCTGAGCTCCACCCTAGGAGAGAACAGAGCATGCTGGATAATAGGAAAGGTCGCCCTCCAGAAGGCACGCAGCTGACATTGGGGAAGCAAGTGCAGGGGAAAGACGATCCCCATTTCCAGACAGACTTCCTAAGATAGGCTAAGGTCAACATGCAGTGACAGGAAAATGAGGAATGATGTTGAGGAAATGCAAGCCCTCACCAGGCATCACCCTTTGCCTGTCATTCTTCCTGAGGCCAGACCATGAGTTCGGAAAACACCCTGCCTGGTCCCAACCAGCACTTGCCAAACTCCCAGCTATCACGCCTTCTTCCAGTCCCATCCTGGAAACTAGGGAAAGAATAATTATTTTATTGGTTGCTCCAATTGTAACTTAAACAACAGACCATGGTCAAATTGTGACATTTATGACTGCTTATTTTTTTAATGTTTACATATTTTTATTGAGATATAGTTGACATATAGCAATACGTTAGTTTCAGGCGTACCACAGAATGATTCGATATTTGTATATATGGCAAAATTTTCACCACGGTAACTCTGGTTAACCCTCATCACCACACAGTTACAAATTTTTTTTCTCGTGATGAAAAGTTTTAAGATCTACTCTCTCAGCAACTTTGAAATATGCAATACACTATTATGAACTATACCCACCATGCTGTACATTACATCCCAGGACTTACTTATTTTATAACTGGAAGTTTGTAGCTTTTGAGCCCCCTCACCCATAGCCCCCCCCACCCCCCATCTCAGGCAACCACCAATCTGTTCTCTGCAGTATCTATGAGTTTGGGTTTTCTTTTTTTTCCACATATAAATGAGATCACACAGTGTTTATCCTTCTCTGTATGACTACTTATTGTATGTCAGTAATGAGTTTTACATGCATGGTCTCATTTAAGCTTCTCCAAACCCTACGAGGTAGGTTTTATTATGGCACCCATCTTCAGATAAGGAAACTGAGGCTCAGAGAAAGTAATTTGCCAAAAGTTTTAAAACACTTAAGAACTGAACCCAGATATCTCTGACCCTAGAGCCCATGCTCTTGACCCCTAACTGAGAGAACGGATAATTATTTTCATGGCCTTAGTTATGAGAAGGAACAATGGAGCGTACACTTCACTGCAGTCGTGACTGAGTAACTGAGGAACCGCAGAGCCAGGTTCTGGTCTAGGTGACGTCTTTGAAGGTCAAAGGAGTTTAGACTTGTTTGGGAAAGGGAAGCGATTACAGTGGTCTTTTCATAAGAGTAGCCCAATAACAGCACCTGAAGGGAATTATATGGACAAGAATGGAGTCAGGGAGACGAGGCGCGGGTCTGCCCCAGCACGCCTACCAGTATAATCACGTGCTAAGTGTTAAGTGTAGGTTCTGCTGTCAGTTCCCGGCTCAAATTCTGGCTCCATCACTTAGTAATATTTGTTAATCACTCATTCATTCATTGAACAAACATATACTGGGTACCGTCCATGTGCCAGAGACTATTCAAGTGCTGTTAAACGAGACGGTCATGGTTTCTGCTCTCGTGGAGCTTGTGTTCTGGTGGGGAGAACAGACTGTACCAAGATACACAAATAAATAAACAAGATGAAAATGAAACAGGGTGATTTGTTGGGGAGTAGCTGGAGAGCCAATCAGATTGGGTGGACAAGGAAGTAATATGTCAGCTGAGACATTTAAAAAGGACCCGGTGATAAGAATATCTGGAGGAGGGAAGTTCCAGGCAGAGGAAACAGATAGTGCAAAGGCCCTGAAGCAGGAATGAGGTTGAGCTTTGCAGTCTTGATCAGGTTCTCAGGGTGGTTCTGGAGCCAGCAGTATCAGCGTCACCTGGGAACCTGTTGGAAATGCAAGTTCTCAGGCCCCACCCAGACCTCATGAATGGGAAGCCCCGGGGATGGGGCCCAGCGTTCCATTTGATCAGGCCCTCTCGATGATTCGAGTATGCTGAAGTTTCAGAACTCCTGGACTGGATGACGCAGTTTTCATTTTATTCTAAGTGCAATGGGAACCTACTGAGTGTTTAAGTAGGAGAGTGGCCGCTTATGATTTTCTTTAAAAAATTTTAAAAAGCACTCTGGCTGTTGAGAGGAGAATAGACGGTGACAGGGTCAGAGGAACGGAAGCAGGGAGCCAGGTTAGGCGGCTGTTGCAAAGTCCTGGCGAGAGTGACAATGCTTTGAGTCAGGTGGTGTGGCAGAGAGGAGAGGTGGGCCACGCCTGACAAGGGCAGGGAGGCAGAAGCCAGGGTCATAGAGAACTGGCCGCCAGCTGTCCAGCACACAGTTCAAAGGCGATGTTCTCTGAGAAGACATTCCACCCTCTCCGGTTCCCTCCTATCATTTAATAATAGGGAGCACAGCGGAGATCTGGCCTGTCACAGACGTTGGGCGGGAGCATGGGAGCTGAGGCTCCTAGAGGGTGGGGCAGGGGAAGGGGAGGGCAGTGATGAAGGGATGGGCTCCGAAAGGCTGAGAAAGTTTCCTGGCTTCCTGAAAGCCTGAAACGGTTAGCTCCGGAGGGGAAGTAGGAGCCCGCCTTACATCACACACGCGCACACACTCGCATGCACCACACACGCTCACTCAGTTGAGTGAGACCTACAGTTTCCCAAAAACAAGGGTTATGGTTTTTTGCTCATAGCATTATCTATAAAATCCCAAGTGAGAACAGAAGCCTCTTGTTTTCCTCGCACGGGCTCAGGGGGTCAATGGCTGAGGAGAAGGCGGCAGCAGCAGGGACTCAGACTCAGGTCCTTTGCCTGCTTGTCTGACATTCTCCCCATTATCCCACAAGGCACAGTGACCACGACAGTGGGTTGGGATTAGGGTGAGGTGAGTCATGCAACTGCAAGGCAGGGTCCTGTCTTTATTTAAAATTTAGATATTTTGTTCATCATGGAGTCATGGATTTTTCACGTTCATTCTGATTTTTTAAATTATTGCATTAAAATATTACTTATCTTGATTACTGCATAATTTGGTGCCTCCTTACATTTTGCACCTGTGCCTCGCTTGCCTCACCCCCGTCCTGGCCCTGGATCTATTCTTCTCTATTCTATCTCAGCCTCTTCTGTTGACCATCAGCAGAACTTTAAACACAAAGCAAACAGGATTTCTGTTCCCCTCACCCTTGTGAAAATCTCAGCTTCTGCTTTTAGACTCTGTTCCCCAAGAAGTTTGCCTGCTATGTTCTTGCCAAGATCACTAAGATCTGTGAAACTAGCAGGAGGCTAGATTCTCACCGCAGAGCAGAGGATGCCGTGCTCAGCACTCCTGCTGCTGAGCTGGGGCTGGCTCAGGCCCTCCGGCTCCAATGCTTGACAGCGGGGACCCATTTGTCTCTATGTGGTGCCACACAAGAATTTACCATCTGTCTGTAGAAGAAAACAGATCACAGGTGGACATTTCTGACAACCCCTTTGGGACCCACAACACAATACACCCAAAATGGCATCCGTGATTGACATGCAACCCATACGCTGTTCTCTCATCCAGGGCCACTGCACTGCACAACTCCAGGGGGCACCATTCCCATTGACGTCCATGTGAATGGAATGGACTGCAGTTGTGCAATGCTGCAGCTCTGCCTTAGTTTAGTCCATGACTGAATCAGTCAAGAAAATGTCTGTAGAATCAGATAATCTGTGTAGTTAAGTCTCCAATTGAAGGATTTCTCCGCCCAGCCCAGGGACGGTAGTCTTTTCTGGACTTGCTGTTCATTGGGATCTCTAGAAATTATCCACCAGAAATATGGGCTTTGTAAGTGCTCAAGTGGGCAGAGAATTAAGGTGGAAGGCAGGAACTTTGACTGTGCTTGACTCCGGTCCTTAGGAGCCAGCTCCTCTTTCTTCCTAATTATTAGAAGGTTTTTCTTGGACCTGAAGTTTCATGTCTATATAATACAAACCTCTCTCCTTTCTGCTTGGATCAAAATCTTTCTTAAAAAATGTGATCCCCAGCAGAGAGAGAAAGCAAGACAGAGAGACCCAACATCTCCAAAGCCATGAATCAGATAACCAGCCACTTGTTCTTTTCAATGCTGGGAGCAGACACACTGTTAAATAAAATGATTTTATAGATTATTCTCACTGCCTTTCCAAGAAAGGGATTTATCAACTTCAGGGCACAGTAACCATTTATTCCTAGACCACTGGTGTTTTTTTTAACCTTCCTTCTTGACTTATAAGAAGAAAGAATTGGAGCTGTGAGTTGTCCTCCCTTTCCCAGACCCCAGTCCCTTGCGGTGAGGCAAGAGAAAGTGGGGCCCCAGATAGGGCTGTAAATAACTAAGTCACATATACAGGTGGCACCTGCACAGGTCCACTGCTATGGGGATTGGAAATTTAATTCCCCTTTGAGAATAGCTGGGCAAGGCCTTACAGAGACCACTTTTAAGAAGGCCAGATTCTCCCTCTAATGTACAGTAGAACGTTCCTAATCCTCCCCCCGCTCCATCACATCCTCGCTCACGTGCATATACACACAATCAGGAATGTGAAGCACTCTCCACCACAGGGCAGCAAAGAGGGAGAGAAATCATCGTAGTCTCAAGAGATGAGAGCACTCTTGTCCTAGCAAAGAAATTGTAGTTAGACAATGGATGAGCACATTAATTTTCCCACATGTGTGAGCGCACACATATACATATACACATACATATACTTTTATCTCTGCATGGTAGCCATGGGAAATAGTCAAGCTTAGGAGCCCCCTTGAGGATTGTGGGATACTCAGACCAAGACTGATCAGAGCTGTTAATTCCCTCCAGAGGCACTAAATTTGCTAGAGCTTAATATTACTCCCTATCCCAGGGAAATTCCACACAAGCAAAGGGGATGCTTTCTGTACATGTTCACACCACTAGACTATGAGCTCCATGAGAGCAGGAACATGTTTCTGATCAATAATGAGTGAGTGGTGGATGGATCAATGGGTGAGTGGACAGATGGATGGATGGGCATTACAGAGAGCTTCCAATTACAGGGATAGAGGGTTTGGTCTTTATCCTCTATGAAAGAGTGGAGAGGATAAGCATTTGTGACTTAAAAGCTTTTCTACCCTGTAGAGCTACCCTGCCAAGCATGACAGCCTTCAAAAGGAAGGTGCCTACTTTAGATGACTGCTATTCTAAGAAATTTAAAAATTCCCTCCCCCTGCCCTGATCTTTGGGAAATAGAGCGGCCCCTTTGAGGTTTTGGGCATCACTTTCCCTCTGACCACACCCTCAAGCCTAGGTCTGTAATCATGCAGTCATCTCAGATGCCCTTTTCCCTTTAGCCACAGGTAAGAAGCTCTTCAGCCCTTGGGAAAGTGGATATTTAGAAGAGCAAAGGAGTCAGTCATGAGCTACAGTGCCCGGTTATGAGCCCAGATGTTCCAGAATGAACAGAATGAGCATCAAGTCCTCAAACACATGGGTGTGCGCCCATGGACATGCCCAGCAGTCAAGTCTTAATTGTCAGTGGAGACAAAATGCTCTTACATTTCGCCTAAGGGAAGTCACATCCTTGTGGGTTTTCTCTGATGAGTCCAGCTAGTCATAGCTATGGAGAAGCTGCAAGCAGCAGAGAGCTCATCACAAGGATCCAGAATAGATGCCAAAGCAGCAAAGATCATGTGCACGCTCCTCTATAAACATGCAAACACACTCTTCCCTCCCACTTTGTACCTCCCTGCCTGTTCATCCTCCCACCCACCAGACCACCTCCCCCAAGTTGCAGAAAGTTCTTCTGTGAAATCCATCTCTTTGCCTCAGCCCTCCCCATATTCCTGTTGGTTCAGGCATGTGTGTGGAACAGTGAATCCAGCAAGAGTCTGCCAAACAGTGCTTCTGCTTACAGTTGTGCAGGTTGTGCACCTTATAAAGACCCCTGAGTGGAAGCTAAAAAGCCAGCCAGGGCTCTCCACACCAAGCTCCGCCCTCTGACACATTCTTGTGCAAGCCAGAGGAAGGCACCCTATCCTTGCCAAGCTGTGTATCTCCTAGGCTGTATCTTTTCTCAACTTGGCACAAAGGCACTGTATAGTCTAGCAGTGGCCCTGCCATCAGGACAAAGTATTCTGATTACAAAAGAGAGAGTGCAAGACAGTTCCAAGAGATCATCTGGCTCAATTCTTGACTTCGTAAAATAAATAAGCCTCCCATATTAGTTATCTATTGCTGTGTAACAAATTGTCGTAAACTTAGAGACTTAACACAGTACCCATTTACTCCCTCACAGTTCTGTAGCTCACAGGTCTAGGCATGGTGTGACTGGGTTCTCCGCTCAGGGTCTCACCAGACTGAAATCAAGGCGTTGGCCGGTGGGGCTCTTGTCTGGAAGCTTGAGGGGAGTGTCTGCTTCTGAGCTCATTCAAGTTGTTGGCAGAATCCAACCTCTTGTTGCCTTAGGTCTCAGGGCCCTGTTCCTTGCCATCTGTCATCCAGGGACCACTCTTCTCTTAGAGGCTGCCTACATTCCTGCTCATTCCTGACACCCTTCATCTTCAAACCAGAAATGGCGTGTTGAGTCCTTCTCATGCTCCAAAGAGATTCATCCACGAATCTCTCTGGCTGCCCATTCTTCTTCAGATAGAAAAAGCTCTCTGCTTTGAAGGGCCCGTATGTTCAGATGAGGCTCCAGGGATGAGGGCAGAGCATCTTTGGTGGGACACTTTAGAAATTCAACCATCCACAGCCTCCTCACCCACCCAGATTCCTTTTAAAAGCCTTTCCCCCCCCCCAAATCTTTGAGCCTTTTTCCCCAAAGCCTTGTTTGAATCACACGTTCATACTTTACTGTATCAAATGTTACTCACTTTGAGCAAACGCTAGCATGTAGTAAAATAATTTGTGAATCAGTCAGAAATACCTTTTCTCATCATAACCTCTCTGAAACATTTTGGTAGAATCTGACAGCTGTGCTGGAACTGGCTCCTACCAGTTCAACAAGAGCTGATTGTCAAATGTTTAGGAATTTTGCAAACTGGTTGTTAAAACTATTAGTAGCTTGAAGTGGACTATAGTGGGAGTATTTACGCCATGGAAGGCATACATTCCAAGTCAGGGTTCCTTTTTTTTCCGGCGATGTGGCTCACCAGCATACCACTGGGTATAGATTTTACAAGTCATCTACTTGACCTCCTGCAGCATGCAAGAATCCTTTCCACGGCCTTTTTCATACAGGGTCATCATTCTTACTTTTTAATACCACCAGGAATGGGGTGATCATCCCCTTGTAAGCCAGTTCATCTCACTGATGTAACGGTATGTCGCAGAATTGCAATCTATCTGCCTGCCTGCCAGTAGCCCCAGTCCTTTGGAAACAGCACTTGTGACGGTCCCAGAACCATTTGGAGTGGGTGCCATCTCTCCCAGGAGACATCTCTCCTCTGGATCCACATATCAGATTCCAGTTAGAAGCACAGCCTTTAGAGCCACGCCATCTGAGTTCAAATCCCTACTCTGCCACTCATTTAACTATGACCTCGAGGAAGTCTCTTAACTTTTCTGGGCCTCTGGTTCCTCATCGATAAAATGGGGACAAAAATAGTACTTACCTCCGTGGTTATGGGGAAGATTAAATGAGATGATATATGCGGAAAGAATAGCACCTGGCTTGGTGTGTACCTACTTCAAGGGTTTGTTGTGAAGATTAAATTACTTAATATAAGTAAAGTGCCAGAATAGAACAGTGTCTGGCACAAAGTAAGCATTATATTAATAAATTAATTTGAAACATGGTTTTCAGACCCTTCATCATCCTAGTCACCCTATTCTGCTGCACTCCAATGTCCCTCTCAAGATGTAGTGTCGGAATGGACCTAATTACTCCAGCCCCTGGCTGAAATACTGGATGTTGATTCCAACTGCCCCCTCCCTGATTGGCACTAGCATTTCAGCAGCTGCCTCTTTTTCCTTCAGTTTTTGATAGAGTCAGAGAGTCCTCCTAGGAGTCTTGAGCCCTAGTCTTGATCCCTAGACCAGCAGCCTGGGCATACCCGAAGGCTTGATAGAAACGCAGAATCTCAGCCGCACCCCAGACCTGCTGAATCCGGTCCCTCGAGGGATTCATACGCACATCAAAATTTGAGAAGCACTGTTTTCAGGGACCCTATGACACACCTATTTTCAAGGAAAAATATCAGTTACCGCATCGTAAGCCTTCTGATGAGACAAGGAGCCTTTCCCTACCCGTGGTAGGACGGGGAGTGCCGGTGCTGGGCTGTCAGGGTGTGGTTGGGAAGTGAGGGGCTATTCTGTCCCATTCACAGAGCCAGAACCCTGCCCTGGGAAGAGACGGGGGAGGCTGCGCCCAGATAGGGAGATAACAAAGACTAAAGGAGAACCCAACACAGAGATGTGAAGCTCTGAAAGCGCCCAGGGAAAGGCTGACAGCTTGGCCACCAGCTCTGTCCTGCAGCCCCAGGTCAAGGAAGCTTTGTGAGCATTCGCTGGCCTGGAGCAGCCAGGATAAATTTAGAAATGATGAAAAGAAACCCTTCTTGATATGGTGAAGAGTCATTTGGTAGGAATGCAGAGGGAAGAGGTCTCTGAGTCAGAGATTATTTAGAGATTATTTCTAGCAAGAGAGGGCCATAGGGCTAGGGAGCCACCTACTCACAAGGCAATACAGAGGCTGATCCACTTATTACCCGCCTGTGCTGCCTGAATTTAAATGGGAGAATTCTGGGATTCCTCACTGTGGCCGCAGCTTGGGAATGGCACTCAGAGTTTACCCACCTGCTTGTATGAAATAAGCTATAGGAATAATAGGGGACATATGCCGAAACCCCAGCTCTGCTGCTTACTAGCTATGTGACTCTGAGCATCTGTTTTCTCATCTTTAAAGTGGAAGTAAAGATACTTATGCTACATGGCTGAAGTAAGGATGAGCTGAGAAACTTCTTCTCAGGGCACTGAATACAATGTAAATGTTTGTGTCCTCTTAGATTCCTTCCTTGTATAAAGTGAAATTCACAGGGCCCTCCTCCAATGCAGTATTTATCCACCCAACAAATAAATGCTGCTTGCTCCCTCTTTCACCCTAAAGGAACTCGGCGGTCGGAGAGCACCTTTCCCTTTGCAGTACCCTGAGGACCAGAGGCCTGATATGGAGTTGGGTGTCCTCAGTGCAAAGGAATGTTCTGAGAGGCCAGCCAGGCAGCCCAGAAATGTGTTTCCTAATCCTTTCCGGGCCGTTGGTGGGAGATCTCCTGGGAGCATCTTTTCCAAGCGGCACTGCCAGGTCTTAGCTGGGACTGCTGCCTGCTTTGGCACCTCCCTCTGCAGAAGGCTCAGAAGAGAGGCAGGTGCAGGCCCTGGAGCCTCTGAAAGCATCACTGGCTCTAGGAGCAGCTGCTCGGGATAAGCTGACCCCATGACCATTCAGAACTGCCAGTGGGCCGGAAGGAGGAATTGGGAATAGGAGAGACGTAGGGTTCAAAAACACTAGCCCACGCCCGTGAGTTAGATCCCGCTGGTTGTTGGAAAGCTCTTCCGCAGACTGTGCAAACAGGGTAGATTACTAAGCTGAAGGTGTAGTTCAGTGACACTGGGCTTCCGGCCTCTTTGTCCCAGCAAGAATCCTTAGGCATTCCATCAAAATTGCCCTCAAAATATTTTTTTGTCCCTAATGAGTTATATTTTTACTGTGAAAAGACAGAGTAGATTCATTTCATGAGGCCTCAGGTGTGTTAGAAATTCACCATTAGTCACTCAGCAAGTCATGACGGAGGGCCTCCTCCACACCAGGTACTAGGACTAACTGGCAAATAAGAGAGACAGGTTCCCTGTCCTCACGGAGCTTACACTCTAGGGTGGACAGACTATAAACAAGTTAATAAACCAACCAGCTCAGTTCAGGCTGTGATTAGTGCACTGAAGGGAACAGCAGATGGAACATGATGGAAAGTGACCCTTGGTGGAAAAGCGGAGATGGTGGGGAGGAAAGACACCCAGGGAGATAACGTGGCCATGGGAGGCCTTTCAGAGGAGGTGATTTTACATGGAGACCCAAAGGATGAGGATAATCAAGGACCCAGGCACAGGGAACAGCAGGGATGATGCCCTAGGTGGGAAGGGACTTGATTTTAACAACAGAAAGATCAGTCTGTCTGGGACTCTTGAGCAAGGGGAGAACATTATGAATGAAGTCAGAGAGGTCGGTGGCAGCTGGATCATATAAGACCCTATAGGCCACGGTAAGGACTTTGTATTTCTTCCAGTCATAGGGGGTATGATAGGACCTGGGTTGCACTCTTAATGAATAACCTGGTTGTCGTACAGGGAAGGGATTGAAGGAAGAAGGCAAAGACAGGAGCAGGAAGACCTCTTAGGAGGCTATTGCGAAGTCCGAGGGAGAGGTGATGGTGTTTTGATCCAGGTCTTGACAGCAGAGGGAGACATGGTGGTGAATTAAATGTATTGGGGTTGGAGGTGGGGAGGGGAGGAGGGGGGATGAGGGAAAGGAGGGAATCAGGGGTGATTCTAGGTTTGGGGCTTGAGCACTTTGTTAGATGATGGTGCCATTGGTTGAAAGGAGGAAGAGAACTCAAGACCAGGCTGGCCTCTTACTAAATTTATATGTTCTTGTGCCCTCACTGGTGGCTTGAGCAGACCTGAGAACTTTCTCAGTTTTCAGGAGCTGGAAGGGATTTCTCTAGCCTCCAGGCAAGGTAACACCTTAAGTCCAAACAGATGTGGCGCCTTCCCCATGAATGATCTCAGTGAGGGCATCGTACACCCTAGGGGCACTTGGTACACTAGGGGCTTCTGGTAGTTCACTAGAAATCACAACAAGCACAAGTCACACTGTATTTTATGATGTGTGGTCTGTCCAACCCAGAGCTTGTCACTGACAGAGGTACGAGGCCAGATTTGGGGAGACTGTGAGAGTTGCTCTGCATGCTACCACCCTAAACATTCCAAGCCCCTCTAATAACCCTTTTGGAGTCCATCATCCTGTTTCCTCCCATCCTTTCTTGACCTGACTTGTATTTCCAGCCGGTACCACCTCCTGAGTCACTGGTTCCATTTACTGATTTCCCCTTATTTTCTGACTTAATGACTGGAAATGATAAGAATCCCTTATGTATTACTCTCAAACTCCCAAACTGGGGTCATATTACTCTTAGTAATAATGGTTGCTATTTATTAAACACTTACGAGGCAGTGTACACCCACCAAGTACTTGACATACATTATCTCATTTAAGAACGCTATGAAGTAAGCATGAGAGTTGGAGAGCTTCAGCAAGTTGCCCAAAGTCACCTCGCTAGTGAGAGGTGGGGGCCGGATTTGATCCCAGGTCCTCAGTCTCCAGTGCCAGTGCCGCTGCTCTGGAGGAAGGCAGGCCGAAGTGTTTTGGCCTTTCAAAGGTTGAACACTCACTTTCTGTGGTGGCTAGCCAAGTTTCTCTGTGACTGGGGTAGCTGTGGCAGGTGATGAGGGTTTAGAGTCTTTGGTTTTGAAGCAGTGGGGTGGCAGTGGCCGGAGTGTGTCAGTAACTGCTATTACATTCACTGCAGGAGCAATGGACCCATATCTGGTTCTCCAGGATCGACAGTGTGGGCAACGGAAGCTCTGTAGCTACCCAAAGCACTAACGGTGACTTGGGAGAACAGAGCGGTTGTCCCAAATCAGAACATTACAGATATTCCTACTTTATAAAAAGGAGTAACGGGAGGAGCTGAAGGTCTGAGTCTCCTCAACAAAGGTCTTGAAGCACCCGGCTCTGCCAGGGTGGTGTCCACGGGCAGCCGCACAGGGCTTCTGCCCGGATGACTTCTTTCTCAGCACTGAGGCGAGACTTGGCTCCATGCCCACTCCCAGCCAGCAATGTCTCCCACCCTCTGGGAGAGGCCTAAATATCCTGGCTGCAGTCTGATCCCGAGATGTCCCCTCATTAATCCGGGGCTGGGAGAGGCCCAGGCTCCCCCCCGGTTTTAAATCTCCTAGTAATACTTTAAAAAATGAAGAAATGCAGAACAGGGTCACTAAAAGTTGGCTTGTATTTTTCAATGTTTAAATTAACAAAATAACATCTTTTAACCTAAAAAAGATATATAATTTCACTGGTCACAAGATCATCGTAGGATTTACAAACTAGTCATAATTCAGAGCCCCCTGGAGTGGATGCGACCTGGTCAGTGTGCCCTGTGACCACTGCAAAGGTCCTTTGGAGATAGGGTTGGTAGCTTCTGATGCCTGCTGTGAGTTCCCAGGTTGTGTGACATGAGCAAATGGCCCTCCTGGCTTCCCTGTGACCCTCACTGCCACAGAGAAAGGGAGAACTTCTACTGTTTCTAGGCAAGACTCCCATAAGCCAACTTATCCTCCACGACTTTCTGCCCTTTCTATGAAATAAACCTTTCACATCAGTATCAACTGATTTCAAAAGTCAAAAAGGCAAGAGAGGTAGGGAAGCAAGCATTATGGGAGGAAGCAAATGCCTGAGCCATTAGAGATATGTTATTTCCTTGCTCTCACCCCTGCCCTGGGATGGTGTGAGTATCATTTAACCCATTTGTGTATCAGTTAAACTATTTGTCCAAGGTCACATGGCATATCCAGGATTAGAACCTTTGACTGTAAACCTGAGCTCCTTCCGGTCTTCGAGTCTGACCACACCACGAAGCCACATGAAGCCCAGGAGGAGCCCCGTGAGGCTGAAAGGGACCCTGACAGCCACTCTTCTCCATGCCCTGTGGTGTTGGGGCAAACTTTGACCTTTTTGGATCTTTTCACTGTTTCCTTCACTTCCTGTTTCTTCTCCTGGCTGGTTTGCCCCCGACTCTGCTCCTTGCTTATGATACTTATTTTTCCATCCACAGCAAAACAATTCACATCAAGGTAATTGATGATGAGGCGTATGAGAAAAACAAGAATTTCTTCATTGAGATGATGGGCCCCCGCATGGTGGATATGAGTTTTCAGAAAGGTGTAGTACCCTGTCCTCCACACTAACGTTAACATTCTTCTCTCCTCTTCTCTTTCTTCCTTTCTCCAATCCATTTGTCTCCTTCTCCTCCCCTTTCTTCTACCTCTGTGGTTCACTTCACATTGCTTTCTTTCTTGTTCTCTCTTTTCACCTCTCCCTCTCCTCTCTCCTTTCTCTACTCCCAGCTCTGTCCTAACATCTGCCAGCCTGTCACATGGTATCCGTAAGAGGGATGCTCAAGAGCCAATAATAATCTTTGTGGGATGGGGAAATGAACATGGGCGAAAACAGAGAGATGGGGAGAGAAAGAGAGAATGAGAGAGAGAGAGAGAGAGCCAGGCAGTGTGCTGTGAGTATGGTATGTGAGGCTCTCTGCTTCTCCTGAATGGTTTAGTATACAGGAAAGAAAAAGACCGGGTAGCTGAACACCAGGCAGGAGGGCAGCACTGGCCAGGCTCTCACGTAGATTTCCACAGGGCAGCTATTCTCAGGGCTAATATTACAGTCCCTGGACATTGAGCATCAATGTATTTGGATTTGGGTTCTGTTTATAGTCCATTCTGTTCCCTAAAGCAGACCTTAGGAGCCATCTTGTCTGCCATATCCCTGCTATCAAGGTGTGTTTCTCTCGCAGGTTAGAATAGTGGGAGAGAGGATTCTGACCTGAGCAGAAGCTTCCACAAGAAGTCATAGGACTTCTCAGAGTGGATGGAGCCTTTGCCTTCAACTTAAATGACCCCATACACCCCAGGCCTCCAATAGGCAAGTCTGAATAAACGTCCTCTTCTGGAGAGAGCATGCTATAGAGGGGGGAGCTGCCAGTATCTGGGGCAATGTTCCCTCGCTGGCCAAGCCGTCAATCATATCCCTCCAGGCCATGCCCATGGTCTCAGAGCACCCCATTCCCACAGCAGAGTCCCTGCATGGAAACACAGGCCAGGTTCACCTCTCGTAGACAGCCCAGGGTCTAGGACCCAGAGAGAAATTCCCAGAAAATGCTTCTTGACAATCAGTGAGTTTTGTCTTTTGTCCACTGAGCAAGATGTGAAAAGGAGTCCAAGAAAGTGCCAGAAAGGTGACCAAAAATGTACTCGTAAAACACCACATGCACAACACAAATCCACAGCAAGTCTTGTGCCCGACAAACCACCTCAGGTCTGTCCACCCCTTTATAGACAGCAAAGCTGAGCCTGTCTAAGGAACGGAACAGGAACATCAGAGGCTCTGATGAGACATTTCAGCTATTGTTCTTTAGCACCTCTTTGCCCTTTGGAGAGCATTTAGGACTAAAAAAAAAAGGAGAAAATAATAATCAGGGCTCACTAGTGGGGCCACCGAGCCCACTGTGGTTCCATGAAGGACCGAGGGCAGCCACACAGGGAGATCCAGGCCCACGTAGAATCTTCTCCACTGACGGTGGCCCTGAGCCAGCCTCAGGCCAGGCTTCAGAGGGAGTGATTTTCGAGGAAACTTTGCTTCCCTGGATGATTTGTTTTTAAAAGACACTATGCTTCGTTGAGATACCCAGAAATGAACAGAAACCTCCATTGCCTTGTCTCCCAGCCCCTTGATAATCAGCATTTAAGGAAGCCAGCCTTGGGGCACATCACCCCTACATGATAGAAGTCCAAAGGTGATTTAGAATTGGATGATCTTTACTATTTAGTCCACACTTCCCCAGGAGTGCATCAGCTGTAGATGTTAAAGGAGTCCTGTGTGATATTGTGGTTAATACTTATTTATTTTAGTTCCTACCACTGAAGGCTTGTGAGATAAAGAATGAGAAAGAGAATAGAATCCTGGCTTTCTTGCTTTCTCTCTCTCTCTCTTATTTCCCTTCCTCGTAAATACTTTCCTTTTAAAGTTTTCTCATAAAAATTTAAGAAGTGGGTCTAGACACAAGGAAGGGAAACAAGCCCCTAGCTAGGTACTGTTGACATGTTTCCTGTTACAGAAGGGCCCTGGGTCATTCCCAGTGGGCCAGTGGTTTACCAGCTGCCCAAGGAAATGCCACTGTTACCATGTGACACCCAGTGGAATGTGCTGCCCAACTCACTTCGTACTAACCACCAGCAGGATCTAAAATGACTCCTCCCCACCATCACCCCTTCTGCCTTCCCAGTCCCCGCCTGTCCTTCTGGATCCCTTCCTTTGCCCACTTTTCCTTGCCTCCTGGCTCCCTTTCCCTCTCACCCATAAGGACAACTATGACCAAGGAGACCAGCAAAGCTAAGACCATTTCTATATAAGAACAATACAATCCACCGTAGTCCTGCCAAAAGGCACCATGGCGGGACTGGGCTGCATGTGCCAAGAGTGATGGGGAATGATTTTAAAGGCTGTGCTCCAAGTGACCAACCAATCAACCGACCCAGTCGACACACTCTCTCTCTTGTTGTCCCTACAGGAAAACCATAAGGGTTAAGATAGTAGATGAGGAGGAATACGAAAGGCAAGAGAATTTCTTCATTGCCCTTGGTGAACCGAAATGGATGGAACGTGGAATATCAGGTGTGAGATTCTTTAAAAAACAAACCGACAAACAAAATAAAACATCGAAAAGAAAGAAAAGTGTAAACAAACTGAAAAGCAACAACAAAAAGCAACTATGTTTTTTCTCCCTCCTTTTATTCCCTTTTCCTCCTCCTTTTGACCAGCAGACTTTTTATTCTCTTTCCTCCTGTACACTCAATCTCACCCTGTTTCGCTTATCGTCTCTGCCTTCTTAGCCTTAGCTTCTTACAAGTCCTCCTTTCCCATCTTCTGGGCGCTGCAGCCTCGACTCCTCATCACCCTAATGAGTTCCACCCTGTGCTCCAACTATCCAATTACCACTGTCCCCTGCACTCTCCCCCACAGCCCACACACACATACACCACAACCTGTAAATGTGGAAATTCCTTGGTGGGTGGGGAGGAGAAGAAAAAGAAAGGAATGTGATGCAATGCATGCCTGTGCCCATCTCTGCCTCCTTCCCCTCCCCACCCCACACTCTCTAGCCTGGGTTGAATGGGGAGGGTCTGGGATGGGGGCTGGGGCCCATGTTGCAATGATGCTTTGACAGTTTTCTGCTGCATTCTCCAACCTCTTTTGAGTGCTTGGCAGGTTATACACTTGCAGAGTGGCCCCTAGGCCCCTCTGCCCTTCATGAAGGTAAGTGTTTTTATCTGGCTGTTCGGAGTTGGGTAGACTGTAGCATGGAAAGTCTTACCAATTGTCAGAGGCCACAGCTTCTGAGAGCTCTCTGAGAGAGAGTTGTCTTGTGAGGTAGTCATGCCGTCTGGAATCCTGAACTATTCTTCCTTCCCCTGGCATCCCACCCCATCCCATTCTACCTCTGTTCCTAGCCCAAGGTAGGGTACTTTATTCAGACGACTCTAAGATAATGCAATCTCTAACGCAGAAAATTAAGAGTCTGCCAAAGGAAGAAAGTAATCCAGGTATGGCAATCTCCCTAGCCAGAGGGCCCTGGAAAAGGACTGACACTGGGCATGAGTACTGACTTATGGGTTTTCCAACAGGAGAAGGGACTCTTAAGTGGTATAGCTGGTGTTGATTCCTGAGAAACAGGTGTTGAACGGTTCACAGAAGCCTGCCTTTGCTTTGCATCTGCAAATGAGCCTATCACCCAGATCCTAAGACAACTCTCATCCCACATCAGAGAAGTGGCCTCATTTCCTCCTTTCCTCAGGACATGCATCTTGGAATACCTGCCAGGCTTCCATTCCTAAGGGACTGATTATGTTGCAACCCAAGGTGGATGTAAGGAAAGACTTCTTCCCTTGAAGAAAATAATTGGAAGCCACTACTTTGAAAGTGTTGGAGGAATATATGTGGGAATGGGTAACAGTGCTCTTGGGAAAGAGGAGCATATTCGCACTCCCCTTCAGGAGAGTTATGCTGCTGGGAGCCTCTTGGAGGAAGGGACAGTGAGGCTCATCTGTTTGTCAACACGGGGTGATTATTCTCCAACTACTTGATAGTCACATGACAATGAACAGTGTAAAGCCCTTCACTCAAGGACAGATCCAAGAGATTCAGCAGCTATACTCCCAAAGGCTCACCAACAGGTCTTCTTCTCAGACCCGTATGATCAGTTCTCATTATCTTCTGGGGACTTTCTCTGCACAGCTGACCAGTTCTGTGCGCACACTGATTTGGACACATGTGGTGTTCTAGAAGCAGAAGCCCTTTCCATCTTACGTTACTCATCCTCTCCTTAGCCACGTAATAAGATGCTGCCATGCACCTGACTGCCAAAGAGTGCCGGGAGAAAGAAAAAGTCTCTGGTTTCATTGCTTCCTAGATTGTGTTCCTGCCAATCCTCCAGTTTCAGCTACTGAGAATATTCTCAGAAATTGTCTCAACACCTTCCCTACCTCATTCCCAACTCCCTTGTGCGTTGACTCTACATCTTCACGAGTGGTTGGATGCAGCAGACACCTGAGGCCATTGTAAACCAGTTTCATCAGTTTCCACAGTCTCAGCTACTTAGGTGCAAATGAAAGGAGCACAAAGGATCATACAGGGTAGCTGGAAAGAAGGCAGTGGCTCCAGACAAGAAGAATGGGTTGGAAGTCCATCCATGACTTTATTCCATCAGTAAGGAGGCTCTCTTTTCTACCTCCCCAACAAACCCCTATAGCAGGACAGCAAGTGACCTGAGATAAACCTTGTGCTCTTCAACAGACTTGGCCAAACACAAACATCTATAGCTACTCTCCATTTGAGGACCCCTTTTTTCTGTACTAAATTCTCTGTCCAAGGGGATGTTAGGAAAGCCCTGGTAGAGCCTAGCCCGGGGGGAGGGAGTAGGTGAGAAAAACAGGATTTCATCAAGCTATCGGTGTGATATGCCCCCAAATCTTCCCATACCAAGATGCCAAGATAGAAGGTGACAACAGGAAATGTGTCATTTCCTGGCCTGCAGTTCTATTCACTATAGGGTAATTTTCAGTTTCTTCAGCTTGTCCCATATTTTGGCATCAGACCATAAGGTGAAAAGTCATAAAACTTGATTGTCTAGGCTCAAAATCAGAAGAAAATCTATCCAGATTTCCTGAATTCCCTGCTGCTCTTGGAGTGAGAAACTGCAGTGGAAATTGCTTTTCATTATTGTGGCTGCATGGGAGAGTCTTAGGCATTCAGAGCAGCATAGGCTCTGCATGGTCAAAATGGCAATGGCATTACAAAAAATAGTAAAGGACTGGATTTGAAGTAAGAGAGTCTATTCTTGGCAAACAAAACAGACCTCAGAGGTGAAATTAAAATCTCTGGACCCACTGGGGGAGGGAAAAAGAGAGGATGAATAGGCAACACGGTTGCTCTGGAGTAGAGTAAGCACTGGAGTCTAGAAGTGCACTTCTGAGAGCAAAACTGAGCAGCAGAGTCAAAGCTGCCTGGCCTGGGCCTGGATACTGGATGCCTCAGGTGGGAAGGGAAAGCACTTTCCCCCAACAATGGGGCCTGTTTGTGCCTTCTTTCCCACATCCGTGGGCTCACCCTGACAAGCTGCCCAGATCTTCCAATTACTCACTGGGCTGTGCTGTGTCCTGCTTGTCCCTGGAATATGTGAGCAGAGATGACTCTGACCTGATGCTGGGGATCAATAAAGGGGAAAGTTCAGCTCCAGCTTCTCTCTTCAGCAGCAGCAGGAAAAACACCCTGGACGTATTATGTCACTCAAAGTTGGCCTACCTGGCTCTTGCTGACCCATCTATAACTGCTAGATGGAAAGTCTCAGATTCACATAGACAATGACCAGAGATGGTGTGATTTCAGCTGACCGCAAGCCCTTTCGCTGCACTAGGGATGTCTGAGTGAAAACCACGGCAGCAAGGACCTTTTTGGAAGAGCTGCCTCTTATCTGGCCTACCTGTGTACACTGATGTGTTCCAGTCTCTGGTCTCCATTGGAACTTGGGGGCCAGGGATGGGGGCTTTTCCAGTGGGTGGAGATCCATAGAAGGAACAGAATGAGAAAACTCTCTTGCTGTCTCTCTGTCTGTCTATCTCTCTATCTCAATGTAGTAAAGAGATCACTGATCCATTATCCCTTGGAATTCAATATGGGAAAACCAAAAAAAGTCAACTGCTGTTCACCCCGCTTATATACCATAAGGATTCTGGATCTACATGTGCCTTCAGTGACTGTGAATAAGGAATGATGGGTCACAGGCTTGAGTTGCATTCCTAGGGATTCTTAGAAGAAACAGTTCACAGACACTCCCCCGCCACCAACACACTGTTTCCTCAACATCCTCCATCAGTCACCCGCTACACCAGGGGTATGTGACAGGATGTTCCCAGACCTTTGTTTGACAAGAACCAGGGAGTGAGGGACTGTTGAGGTGAAAATGTGGTGTGTCACAAGAATTTTTAATTTTTGGATCTTGAAGTCTAAGAGAGTTAAGCATAAGTACAAATTTAGAGGGCTAGGGACAACCTGTGTTGGGCATATCTTTACCTCAGCTTCCCAGTCCATGTAGGACCTTGTATATGTCATCTTCCATCTGTGTATATCTTTTGATATGACAGTCTCTCCAGAATATCTGGACTCTGATTTAAACTTTCCTTTCTGGAACAAAAAGACTACCATCCAGAGATGCAGCACCACAGGATCTATGAGAAACACAAATGCCAAAATAAGGCAACAAACCTTTATCAAACACCTAGTAGTTACCGTGACTTTACTAGGCACAGGTGATCCAAAACGGTAGGAGTCCATGGCCCCGACCTCCAGGCTGTGTCTATAAAAAGACAAACTGTTTCAAGGAAAACATTCTTCAGGACTTACCTTTTCACTAGGTCATTCTTTCAGGGAAACTCAAAGTTCTGGCCAGCATGGCAGCTAGCAGGCCATTTGTGGTCAAATGTTATGGGCACTGGGAAGCTGAGCATGATCTGATTAGGAGGTTAGGGATGAAGGACACAGAACTGCACACTGCTCCACTCTTGTGCACCATTACTAGCGCCCTGAGCTCCTATTCAAGTGCCAGGGTCCTATTCTCCACTGATAAGCCAGCCACTTTGGCAGGGTTGGAACCCATACAGTTTTCAGTGTAACTGGATTCTCACTCCATTACAGAATAGATGTGAGAACCCGGTCTCTTAGAAATTCGCAAATGACCAACTCTGTCTGCTCCACCCACTTGGTTCCCCCATCCTCATTCCTCTATCCTTAGCCCTCAGAGTTGCAGGGAAGCTGTGGGGAAAACTCTTATTTAACTGCAGGGCCCTGGTGCTCAGCAGCCTCTCAGCGGCTCACACCTCTTGCTGCTGCTGCTGCTGTGCATGCTCCATATGCTGCCTTTTGCATGTCGCTGCAGAGCTCTCACCTACTAAGCTCACTGCTTTCCTTATGCTGCCAGCAACCACAAAGCCTGGGGACACTTTCAAGATGGGACCTTAATGCTCTTTCCTTTTCTTTCTTCCCCTTGTCTGATATCTATTTGCAAACAGCGCTCCTGTTGTCTCCAGGTAAGAGGTGTCTTGCCCTCTCTTTTCTATGTCTTGCCAGTGCCATTACTTACTTTAAGATCAATGTCCTTTGATTTATTAGTAGGAACCATGGGCTTGAGTTAACTTGACAAGTTCTCCCAAGGACTGGGAGATTTATTTCCCTAATCATAATTGAAGTAATCCTAAGGACGTAGACAATTCCTTGAGCACCATTTCTGCCAGTAGATGTGGGTAATGGCGTAGCTGGTTTTCTCTGGGACCAGGAAGAGAATTGAAATTTACCAAAGAGATGGTGGGTCGCAGACTTCTCCTGCATCTTAACTCATTGGTCCTCTCATGTTGTGGGGCAAGGAGAGTGAGAGTCAGAACTGAATCTCCTAATAGGATCATGATGGGATTTGAAAGAAAATACTTTGATCTCAAAGAACCCAGGGAAAAATAATCAGGAGCTTCTATGAGAAAGTGGAAAACAATTTTTAAAGACTCTGGAATTTTACTGCTCCTGGAGATCTTCCATCTCATCGCAGCTGAGACCTAAATTGCTAGAACTTTGGTTCGTTTTTCATTGACCCTTGAATTCACATGTGCCATGGACGACAAGAAGAATTAGGATATTATATTGGATGGGGGCAATTTTCTGGCTGGAAATAGAAATTTTAGGGAATTTATTGTAGAGAGATCCTCATGCAGAATCTATATCCTGTTGCAGGACGTACACCTGCTTTGAGAGTGTGCTTGAATTAGTGGAATCCAATCATAAACAGTGTCCAACTTTGTGAGCAGATAGGAAAACATTTCCATCATATCTGGCAATACTTCTGTTCTTGGTGCAGGCAGAGTGAGCTATACAAGACATCTCAATATATTTTAAAAGAACATTTTACATTTCATCAGCTCTTTGAACATATAAAAATTTTGAGGTCATTAAAGAAGCAAAGCACCTTATGGAATTCTTTGGCATTCAAAGTTACCTGTAGGCTGCACCTTGGGTTTGAGAATGGGCAGGATACACAGTAAGGACATTTGCCTCCTTGAAGCCTCAAACAAACAATGTAAACCCCTACATTTTCTCTTTTTGAAAAAAAATTACTCCAGTTTCCTTGGCCTCTTGCGTCCTCCTTATACCAATAGGATAAGGACTATCTCCAACCCCATATATCCTACTATTCTCGCAGAGTATTGATGCTACAGCATCAGGTATTCCTTCTCCACTTCACTCATCCTCTTGCCTGAGAAGGTATTTGGGCTTCTTTGTTCCAACTCTTGACTCCACCCCCTCCCCCCCACCAACCACACATATATACACACAAGAAAGATTGTGATTTAATTTAAGCTTCTTTGTACTTTTAACATATTTGCACGAATGCCAATAGAAGCTAAAAGAGGAAAAGAAGGTGTCGTTTCCTGGATCTTTCAATCTGTAAACCTTTAATTTAAGAGCCCTTGGTTAGATTTTAAATTCACTGAAAGTCCCAAATTCTTGTTTGAGTTTTCCTAGTTGGTCAGGCAAACATGATTAACAATGCCTGATGGTGAAAGATGGAGAGTAAATATATTCATTCTGAGCTACACCACCAAGCTCAGGGACCTGGAAATGAGAGCACTGGCTGCATCTCTCCAATTCTTTCTGAGGATGTCTGTAGAGCATTCACGGCAATCTATTCTTGTCTGGCCTGGCAAGCTCTTTGTTCATCCAATATTTGTTCAATCTTCCATCCTATTCATATTCTCTCTCTGTCTCCCTGCTGTCTCCTCCTTTTCCTAAATCTGAGAGTTTGTTTAGTGAGTCTGAATATGAAGATCACCTGTCCTTTATTCTCTTCCCTTGAAATTCTGAGGAGTTATGTAAATAAGTGATCAAAATCTATATGGTCTTTTTGGTTTGAGACTTATACTCTATCAAGAAATTAACTTAATTTGAATGCAAAGGAATTATCTTTACAAAAATAGAAAACGGCAGGAATTACTACCAAACCAAGACATTAAACCAGAGTTGATTTAAAGGCAAGTGAATCAATCAATTAATAGATAAATAGATAGATATGGAGTATCTCTCAGAGGCTGAGGCAGAGCCAAAGAGAGAAGATTGGTTATTTGTCAAAGAGATTTTTACAGAAAGCTAGATGGAAAGACTGACTGTCACCACAGGGGTGGACAGGTCAGTAGGTAGATCAATATCCTGCCAGATGGATATAGTGCTAGATTGAAAGCTAGGCAAGGGGTTAGACAGGTACATTTATATGTCACTGGAGAACTCATTATATTGGTATAAAGTTCTTGTGGCACGTGTAAAGTATGACATGGGGGAATCGGGGAGGGAAGAGTGGAATAATACTGTCACTGCTGGATGGGCATTGTGAGTTGGTGCCAAAACCTGCAAGTAGGGGGAAAGAGTACCTGTGCTTTTAAGGAATCTATATGTCTTTTTCCAAGTGCTTTTTCTCAGATTGGCTTGCAGTCTGGCTTCTAGGATCACTGACTTCATAGCCAGATCCCTGGATATACCCAGATGTACCTTCAGAATTAACTAATAAGAGACTCAGAATCAATGGATTAAATGAAGTCAATCTGCTAGAGGGTATCTGCTTACTTAGAAATATACAGAAGGACACTGATCCTTGAGAAATCATTGTTTCCGAAAGCGGTGACCAACGCCTGCAGGAGGACAGCACCATGGACAGCTCCCAAGCATTTGGGGATTGCCTTCTGTGTTTTGTGCCAGAGCACCGAGTAAAACAGCCAGCTCAGGAATCCTCCGCACACTCTCTTCCTATCTTCATTCAGGCAAACTAAGAAAATCCTCATATAAAATAGATTCTCTTCTTGGTAACTTACACCTTTGGTCTATAGTCTTCCAGTAAATTCCTTTCCTTGCAACCTCAAGAGCTCAAGTCTCCCCCCTCCCCATGCTTCACCAAGTCCCAAGATAGAGAGAAAAGAAGACCTCCTTGGCCTCTCGCCCATTTTGTCCTTGAGATTATCCAAGGACTAGAGAATTCCCCTAGGAGATTCACTGTGAATGAAACCAATTAAGGAGCCAAATAAAAGAATTAATTGCATGTAAGAATGAGAACTTGGATAGAGAGATGTTTAAATGAGCTCTGAAAGAAACAGGCTGCCAAGAGCAATTTTCTAATCAAAGGAGAATAAAAAGATTCAATCTCTATTTCACTCTAATCCAGAAAACATGTCTTCATGGTGAAGTAGTCTTAAAATGGACTCACCAGCTGAAATGGAAAAAATTTCTAACTGTTCAACAAGAGAACAGACCACTGGTACATGAGTCAAGATGCTGAGGGACACAGGGAATGCCTCAAAAGAAAGTAAAGGAAGAGCTTTATTTTGTTTTGTTTTTGAACAAGTATTTGTGTTCCAGAAGAAATGTGCCTGACTCCTGTAGAAATCCTGGGGATCTTTCATTGGAAAATCATGAAGTTTTTTGGGAAATCTTCCAAGTTTCTCATTGTGAGGATAATATTCACTTGTATGAAATGTAGATATTCCTGGAAACATCTCTCCTTTCTCCTTTATAGAGAAGATAGTCCGAACAGTGTTAGAAACAGATGTTAATGTGAACCAGTAGACATTCCCTTTGGATTAAAATGTTCTTCCGATCCCCAAGAACTCTTTCATGAAGTAGTTGAACAAACACTCAGGCCCAACAGTTCAGAATGGTTAAAGATCAAAAGATTTGGTTTTTGTTCCCAACTCACCAGTATCTCACCAAATGACTTGGGGACTTTACTTAGTGCTATTTCTCAGAAGGTCTTTGGGTCAGGTTCCTCACCCAGGTATAAACTGGAAAAAGGAATGCTTATCCCAGGCCTTCAAAAAGCCTCTCATGGTCTGATGGTCATAAAATGTCCAGCACTTTACAGAAAGAGGCACTAAAAAATACACAAAGTCTCCATTCTCAAGAGCTATGTGCCCACTGCATGTGCCTAATACTCTGAGCTTTAGACTTCTAGGGAACAGCGAATGTGCTAAAACTAGTCTGATTTTGTTTTGTTGCAGAGATGACAGACAGGAAGCTGACTGTGGAGGAAGAGGAGGCCAAGAGGATAGCAGAAATGGGAAAGCCAATATTGGGTGAACACCCCAAACTAGAGGTCATCATTGAAGAGTCCTATGAGTTCAAGGTCAGGCCATAAGTGAGATCTAACAGATAACAGAGTGATGGGGTGGGAAGTAGAAGACCTGGAGTTTTCTTCTAATTTCACCACTGAATATGTGAAGTTGAAATGGAGTGAATCATTTACCCACCCGACCTCAGTTTCCCCATTTGTAACATGGAACAAATAGTGCCGGTATCCTAGGAATATTGTGAGAAACATAACGTAGTATATGGACTAAATGGGTTATAAAGCCCCTAGATGTATCATCACTAGTGTTTAACTGTATTTTTAAAATGAAGATACTAAAATTCACTCCTCCAGGGCGAGGTTTATTGACATTATTACCATTATTCTATATTGTATTGCTCTAAATATCCAATGTCAGCAGTCACAACCAAAGAAAAAGGAAATAGAAGGATTATCCCAGAAGACATCACCCAAAACCATTCCGTGCATAACTTTCAGAACCCTCGTGGAGTCCGCTGAAATGCAGGACACCTTTCATTCTCTTGAAGCACCAGATTCTTCAGTGGTTCTGCGCATTCTCACCTCATGATTCCAAGTTTTTATCTCCCTGACAGAGTACAGTGGACAAACTGATCAAGAAGACGAACCTGGCCTTGGTTGTGGGGACCCATTCCTGGAAGGACCAGTTCATGGAGGCCATCACTGTCAGTGCAGGTGAGAGTGTCTCAAGGGGGCACAGGCCTTGCTGGGTGAAGCAGACAACACCAGAAAAGGAAAAACACAAGCACATCCACAGCCCACCAATTTCTGGGAAGGCGTCTGTGTCCAGTCTTCCCAGCTCTAGTCCTAGATGTTTGCATGTTTCACTGGGCTGCTTTGGAAAAGAATCACGGGGCAACGGAAAAAGTCTGGCTATCTCTGATTTCAAATCCTGGTTCTGTTGTGTAAACTGAGACAGGTTACCCTCTCTGCTTCTCAATTTCCTCAGGCCAAAAGTGAATTATTGCTACCTTCCTCAGCAAAAAAAGTAGAAAGGCACAGAATCTGGTACCAAACACTAACTCAATAAATTCTGTTTTCCATCATTCCTTCCTCTCAGTAATTTGGTCCTCATTTTCTATAAAATGGGGAACTATTCTGACTTAGAGATGCAGGGCCCAGAGTTGGTAAAATCTTTGCATTGACTTTGACAAACCTCCACCCTGGATGATTCCAAACCTCTCCTTCAGCATTTGTTGACACGTTCCCTCTGTGATGCCTCACAGCAAAGCCAGAGTCCCAGAGGCCTGCACACATGTTGGAATGTGAATGGAAATGGTCTCACCAACACCACCAATATTGCCTCTCGGCACCACTGAGGCCTCCTTATACAGCCGGCCCTGAGCACTACTGGCCTTGTCTCTTTTCATGAGACTTTGTTGTCATAGCAACCCACAGGGTCATATCCCCAGGGCCCCAGAGCCACAGCTAAAGTGCAACCAGGAAGAGAGAGCTGCTGCCATCACTGCCCCACTTTTCACATCGCCGGCTTCAGATATTCCCAGTTCCCCCTCTGATGACCTTATTTTGCCCCTAAAGAGACAATACACAGAATGTAGGCCACATAATCTAACCCCTTCCTTTATCAAATGAGGGAAATAAGGTTCAGAAACAAGAGGTGACTTATCCCAGGTTACAGATTGTCTTCATGGCAAAGCTGCAATGGAACCCAAGGATCCTGACTCCTGCTCTTTTGAAACACAGCGTCCACGGGTTCTATCAAAACATTACAGAGGTTGCCCTTGACAAGGGGCCAGCGTGTCTCAGCACATTCTCTCCTCCTGGACTGCTGAATGGGCAATTCTGCCCATCTTTCCTAGCAAGGACGAATAAGGCCCATGCCTGCTCTGTCCTGTGGGATATTTGGAGGATGGCACTGGCTCTTTGGTGTGTCCGCATGATCTGGAATGACAGCCGTCCCTCTGGGATGGATAATGAGCAGAACCACAAGGTTGTTGCAACAGTCACGTCAGGAAAATTAGAGAGGAGCCCCACTGGCATCCAGTAAAGAGTGGACACACAGCTGATTTCACTTTTCTTCGCCTAGGCGAGCAAATGCAGCCTCTCTACCTTCCTCTCTGGTTCCTCTACTGCCTTGGCCCTCTCATCTTCTCCCATTCTCTCTCTTAATCTCTTTCTTCTCTTCTTTATTCCCCGTCCTCTCTCTCTCACTCTCTCTGGGAGCCCTGCATTCAAATTGACCAATGAGGCACCCCTACTCAATTCTCATTTCCCAACTGTTTTCTGGTGCCCATGCCCTGGCCTACACCAGCTTCCCAGGAGGGAGCTGGAGCCTGCTTCCAGCTGATGAGGTTCGTGATGTGGTTCGAACTTGACCTCCTCATGAATGGGGATCTGACCTCGCTGCCCTTTCCTGGGCCTGTTTCTCTTGCCTCCAGCAGGGGACGAGGATGAGGATGAGTCAGGCGAGGAGAGGCTGCCATCCTGCTTCGACTACGTCATGCACTTCCTGACAGTCTTCTGGAAGGTGCTGTTTGCCTGCGTACCCCCCACAGAGTACTGCCACGGCTGGGCCTGCTTTGTCGTCTCCATTCTCATCATTGGCATGCTCACAGCCATAATCGGAGACCTGGCCTCCCACTTTGGCTGCACCATCGGCCTCAAGGACTCAGTGACAGCTGTTGTTTTTGTGGCGTTTGGCACCTCTGTGCCAGGTGAGAGTGAGGAGTGCTTGGATTTGCAGAGAGGATATTACCGGGTTCAAGTGACCCCTACAACTTTGCCTTGTTGTCTTCCTTCCCATCTCAGATCTGAGCTTAACAGAACCGCTGCCCCTAAGCTGCACAGTAGTCAATCAGAGAGATGAATGATAATATTAGTAATGATAGCCAACATTTCTTGAGCACTTTTGATGTGTCAAGCACTATGTATGCTAAGCAATTTACATGGGTTACCCCTATTCAAAACCCGATTCGATAGGGACAGTTATTATCCCTACCTGACAGATGAGGAAACTGAGGCCCACAGAGGTTAAGTTACCTGCCTAACTAAGTGGCCCAATTTCTTTTTTTTTTTTATTTTTTTAAAGATTTTATTTTATTTATTTATTTGTTTGTTTTATTTTTCCTTCTTCTCCCCCAAGCCCCCCAGTACATAGTTGTATATTTTAGTTGTGGGTCCTTCTAATTGTGGTGTGTGGGACGCCGCCTCAGTGTGGCTTGAAGAGCAGTGCTAGGTCCCCGCCCAGGATGGGAACCAGTGAAACCCTGGGCCACCGCGGAGTGTGCAAACTTAACCCCTTGGCCGTGAGGCAGGGTAATTCAAAGAATATAGAGACTGCTCTCCTTCCGCTTCCCTCTGGCAATCTCTGAGAGGCTAAAGATTAGCCTGCTTGAAGCTGTCACAATGGAAATGCCCACAAGCCTTCTTGGCCTCCTCTGCTTAGGACACCTGTCAGTACAGAATGTCACCCAGGGGGAGAGGCCAAGGAAGCTTAGCAAGTTCTTGTCCTTTCATATGATGTATTATGTATTCTTTTCTTCCTTATAAACACCTAGAGACAAACAGGAACGGGCATGCGTGTATTCATTCATTAGACAAGTATTTACCGAGCCTGGTACGGTATTGTGCTAGTTGCTGGGGCTATAGTGAGAGGCAAGACAGACATGCTTCCCTCTCCACGTGGAGTTTATCATCTAATGACGGAGACTGTACTCAACGACTATAATTAAAATCATCTCTGTAAGTTCTATGAAGAACAAGTGCATGTGCTGTGCAAGTATAAAACCGAGGACCTGGGCTGGTTCAGGGATGGCTTCCAAGGGAGGACATACGTAAGCCTGGCCAGGATGACAAGTAGAAGATAGCAGGCAGAGAGGGGCTGCATTAGCTCATGTTCCTTACTTAGTTCACTTAGGGTCTCCAGGGTATCTGAACCCTGAACTCCCGCCAAGGAGCTGACCTCGCAATTGCCATAGGAAGAAAGAGACAGCATCCTCCTACCAGAGGGTTAGGCTGAATCTCATCAGACAGGACTGTCCTGACTGGACCAAGGAAACGTATCCTGCTGGAAAGTAAACTAAATCTACATCACACTCTTGGAAATCCTCTTCCAGAAACCCCAGCACAGACCAGTGGGATTATTTATCCATTGGTGTTGCAAGAGGTTTGGATCATGGAAATGCATTGGGTGGTAGGAAATTAGATAGATGATCCGGGGATGATCCAGGTGGAGGAGATGCTCTGTGATCTCTGTTCTCCAGGCCTCAAAGGACCAGAACTATCAGAGGGGAAGGAGCAGATGTGGAGAAAAGGAACAGACGTGGGGAGAAATTGCAGAGGATCAGAGGCAAAATAAAGCAGGATCATAGGCAAGAGATCTTCTCTGGGAGAGCTGAGCAAATTGGCAACAAAGAGACAAAGCAGGCTGAGCCAGGCAGGGAGAGAGCTTGGGGCACTTCCAAGTCCTTGCAATTGGTCCAGGGAATAGCTGGTGACGCTAGGGACTTGAAGAAGGTTATGCTATTGTCCACTCAGCTGACTGTGGTTTGGCTGAAGCTCTTTGGATGGAAGGTGATGGTTTGGAAAGAGCCCTTATATTAGAATTTTAGGGTCAAATCTCCCTAACTTCCCATGTGACCTTGGGCAGATTCCTTGACCCTTATTTTCCTTACCTGTGAAATAAAAAGTTGGGGTAGTTGTCCCCGACAGTCCTTTCAGTCCCTACAATCCATGCCAACGGCTAACATCAAACCGCCAGCAGGGCCCTGTGCTCCACATACTAACTGCAGAGGCAGAGCTCCACCTTCCTGGAGTCCACAGCTCCCCACGCACTTCCTCGTCATAGTTCCCCAGCGCGTTTTCTGTCCCCGTAAATCGAGCACCTCGCTCAGTGTTGAGCACACAGGCATCGTTCAATAACTATGTTAAGTGAGTACATGCCTCGTGTGACAGTTACAATCAGGCATCTACTCTAAGCAGCTTCCCAGGATGTCAAGGTTCCCTGGGAAGATATTATGGAAGAGCAAACTCCCCTTACTGAAAAGTAGCCAAAGGGAACAATAAACCCACTCGGTAAAGACCAGGACCAGAAAGATCCTGTGAAATCTTTCAGACCTAGCAGATGAGGAATGGGAAGCCCAGAGAAGTGAGGTGACTTGTTCAAGGCCATGTAACTTGTTAATGGCAGAGCTTGGGGTAGCCCCCAAGCGCGTTTCTCGTTCCTGGGCTCAGCCAACTGTCGTCAGCTGCCTTTTGGACATACTCAAAGGTGGGCCCTCTACTTCTCAGCCTCCCATCAGCTCCCATTTGTCTCTGCCCTTTTCCAGATACGTTTGCCAGCAAAGCTGCAGCCATCCAGGACGTGTACGCAGACGCCTCCATTGGCAACGTCACAGGCAGCAATGCCGTCAACGTCTTCCTGGGCATTGGCCTGGCCTGGTCCGTGGCCGCCATCTACTGGGCCCTGCAGGGACAGGAGTTCCACGTGTCAGCCGGCACGCTGGCCTTCTCCGTCACCCTCTTCACCATCTTTGCGTTTGTCTGCATCAGTGTGCTCCTGTACCGCCGGCGGCCCCACCTGGGTGGGGAGCTCGGTGGCCCTCGTGGCTGCAAGCTTGCCACGACTTGGCTCTTTGTGAGCCTGTGGCTCCTCTACATACTCTTTGCCACACTGGAGGCTTACTGCTACATCAAGGGGTTCTGAGCCACAGGACAAGGCCTCTAGCAGGACAAGCCTAGGACTTCTTCTAAAAGAAGGGCACCTCCCCACCAGTGACCTCTCTGGGATGAGCAGCCCTGGAGAGGCAGCATCAGGACCCGAGCCCCAGGAACTTCACCCGACCTAGGCCCTGGCAGTGAACTGAAAGGGCAGAGTCTTAATCAATCCAACAGAATGGAGGAAACACCCACTTTACAAAGTATTTAATTCAATACAAGCCAACAACAGCAACAAACCCACCTCCACCCCATCTTCCCATCCATGTCCCTGACCCATAGCAAAGGTCAGACCCTTTCACCATCTTCTATTCCACCTTCTTCTGATTATTCCTTTGCTTCTACTTTGCTTGGGGGCAGGGTTTCTCCTGTCTGTCCAGTTCAATACATCACCATTCTCTCACTCAGCTGGTGAAGTGTGAAAATGAGTCATATTCATGTGGCTGGTTTGGGGTTCTCTTTCCTTGTAATCATTGTTGTGGTTGCTTTAATTTTTCCATCAGGTTTTGCTCATTGTTTTTTTTGTTCATTTCGTCTTTTCTTTCTGAAGTTAGTGACAAAGGTGCTGGGAAGGATGTTCAAGATCTGAGCCGACGGATAGAGGGATGAATTTTCAGACACACACCTGCCAACTCTCGCTGGGTAACAGCTGTCTCTTGGCTCCATTGAGGTCTCGTCCCCCATCTCCTTTTTTTTTTCCTGAGTTCTTGAGAGGGCTGATGGCATTCGAGTGGAAGTAGGTTTGCACACCCACTCGGGGCGCTAAAGAAGGGGCGAGGCAGGGGGACTGTGGCTGTAGCAGGAGGAGCTTTGTATGCTTATGTCAACATCAAATTTAAACAAAAAGTCATTATTCTCTTCTCTGCCCAAGCCTTTCAAAGAGTGTCTGTCTCCTTGTGTCAATGTCTATATGTTTATCCTTCTGCAGGAAGACCCACCAAGCAGGAGATACAGGGCAAAACGAGAATGGTGTGTGATGACAAAGGACAGCTGGGGAAACAAAAGAGATGTATGCCTTCTTGACTGTCTTTGGCTTTGTATCTGAGGCAGGAGAGAAGAGATGCTCACCCAGTGAGATCTTCAAGGGAAAGATGATATTTAAAATGTCAGTGCTTCTGAGAAATGTCATCTTTACCAACCCCTCACCTTCTAATGTACCAGACTAAGAAGGCTGACTATATTTCTTGAGGCAATGCAAAAACTTAGAGGTTTATGGGAAAACAAGGGGCTCCTTCCACGTCTCCTGAGCCCTCAGGTCACTTTGAAAGCATTTTCACAAGATAGGAACTGGAATTGCTCATCTCTTCCACATTCCTGCTTGTTTTTAAACCTTATGAAGCTCTTTCTCCAGCCTGTGGGCTATTTCTTGCCCCAGTAAAATGAATCTTTGTTGCCATAATCCCATGGAGCCTAGGTTTGTAGAAAAACAGATTGCTGCGCCCTACAGACATTTTCTGAACAAATTTTGAAAGGACCTGGCTTTAAAACGTACACACACAATAAACACACATACAAAATCACCACCAAACTGCCCACAGATCTTTAGGCTTTCTGCATTGACATAAATACATTTTTTAAGGGGAAAAAAGAAATTAAAAAACACCTGTTTAATTTTAAACACATTTTTTAAGAAAAAATTACTAAAAAAGAAACAGTGCTCATGTCATAAGCTATGTTGACAGTTGCCAGTGGAAATGTTGGGTTGGTTTAAAAAAAAATAAAAGCTATACTTATATCTCTCTAAAAAAAGCTTGCTTCTCCCCATGTTTCTTCAGGAAAAGGTCCAGGGGGCCACTTGGGTTTCTTCTGGAGCAAATGTGGTTGAGGGAAAGGTGTTGTCTCCTATTTGTATCTGCTGTTTGCATCTGTCATCTCCTCAGATGCCAGTGTGCCAGACCCAGTATTTTTAAAGCAAAAATGCTTCAGGGAAATGCCACCTGTCAAAATGTGGACTTCAGGATGCTGGAAGACATAAGCAGTTGAGCTGGATGATTAAAGTGAAGGAGGTTTTTGTATTAGAAAGGCACAGTGGGGCAGAATTCCAGTGAGGCAAACAGTGCCCTGTATTTATTACCAATGGGCATACTCATTTACTCATCATTCATTCAACAAGTGTATTTGAATACCTTCTATGAACTGAGCTACATTCTGGTGATACAACAAAGAGTAGCATATAGTTCCAGACCTCAAGAAACTCACAGTCCAGAGGAGGAGGTAAAACTTCTTTTAATCAAGGCTCTTTTGGTTACAAGAAACAGAAACCCATTAAACTAGTTCAAGAAACTAGGGGGGCCATACTGCAAAGGCCTGGTGGGGGGCTCTTGTGGAACCCAAGGTAGGAGGCCAGAAGAGCCTGAAAGCCCTCAGGAACCGAGGCCACTCTCCATCTCCTCAAAACCTCATGGTCTTCCCCATCCTTGCTTCCTTCTCCCTGTCTGGCCTATCCACTTCCTCTCCCTCCCAAGGTGCTTCCTCTGCTTTGCTTGTCTTGCACATGGCCCAGCACGGCCCCCAGCCCTGACACTATATCATGACCTCACAGCATCCTCCCCACAACTAACTGGGACGTACCTTTTTTTCTCTAAGTGAAAATTCTCAATGGAGAGAATGTGGCTAATTCACCATCCCCAAAGGGCCATTTCCAAAAGGCAGAATCCTTTGTAGAAAGCTGTGTCATGGGGGTTGGGGAGCCTGTGAATTGGTTGCTTTGTGTTAGGTGTCCACTCCTGGTCAAAACAACTCAGGTAAGGAGAAGAGAGTGGTGAGCACATTGTATGTACTGTTGCCCTTTCCAAAAGCTAGGTGTTAGGAAAGAGCCTGTGAAGCATATGAAGCACCAAGGTGAAAATAAAAATTACAGTTCTATGCCATGAGTGCTCTGAGAGTGGCACAGACAGACCACCATGGGAGTTCACTGGAAAGAAACACTAACTCAGCCTAGAAGAACCGAGGAGGACTTCAACAGAGAACGCAACATTTAGGTAGACTCTTGAAGGAAGAATCAATAATGTTTTACCTTGGTGAGGGGGCCTGGCATTGAAGGACAAAGAGAAACGGTGTGCTCAAAGGCACGGGTGAAACAAGATAGGGCACGGTCATGGAATAACAGTGGTTGGCATGGCTGGAGTAGAGCATTCAAGGAAACACAGAACAACCCAAAAAGCAAATAGGGAGAAGGGTTTGACTCAAAGGCTCATTCAGTTTTTTGCCAGCCACTAGACTGAAAACAAAAAATGCCCTTTAGCTTATTAAATGGTAGAGCAAAATTATGAAATCCATTTGTACCCATCTCTTCCCTTTTTTGAGTCATTTCTGGGTTATCCAGATGTTAGGCTTTATTAAGAGTGAAGCTGGGATGAACCACAGAGGATGGGGAAGAGGATTGAGGAGAGGAGCCTGGGAATCTGAAGACCTGGATTCTAGTCTAGATGCTACCACCAACTGGTTCTGTGGCCTTGAATCAGTCCATCTCTTCTCTGGACCAGTTTCCTGAACTACAAATAAGGTTTTAATAGACGGCCTCTGAAGCCCATTACTTCTGGGATTCTAAACATATGTATACAAAACTCTGTGTGTGTGTGTGTGTGTGTGTGTGTGTGTGTGTGTGTGTGTAATCAAACTGCCTGTCAACCATATATGACCGAGCGTTGCAGACATCTTTCTACAGTTCCTTGGCCCTGTGGCCTATGTATTAGTCAGTGTGAAAAAGGCATTGTAAGCCACTGTGCACATGCTCATTTTCAACACTTTTTACTGACTAAGCCACAACGTTCCCATCCCCTTGACTCATTTATTACTTAGCAGAATGTTAGCTGCTGTAATAAATAAACCCCAATATTTCAGTGGCTTAGCAAAATGAAAGTTTATTTCTCACTCATATAATAATCCAGTGAGGATGTTCCTGGTCAGCAGGTGGCTTTCTTCCACATGATGATTCAGAACTTCCATTTACTTCTATTTTGTGATTCTGCCACTCTCTGAGGCCTTGGAGCAGCAGATGGGAAGGAAATTAGAGAAGGCACACAGACTTCTAACTGCCTACTCTGACGCGATAGCCATCACTTCTGCGCATATTCCATCAGTACAGGGTAGTGGCTTTCACCCACCCAAATGCAAAGGAGACTATGAAATATAGTCCTGGCTGGGCAGCCACTTTCCAGTGACCGCTCTATCCCACAAAAGGATGAAATTTTTATGAATGTCTGCCTCTGCTGCAATCCCTCTGTGATTAAAGATAGATATTTTTAGTATCGTTGGCCAAGAGCAATCTGATCTTTGTCTACGCGGAGTTTTATGGTTTACAAAAACCTTTCATCCACATGTGTTTGAGTTTGACAAGAACCACAGAGGTAGATATTATTCCCATTTGATCAATGAAGTTCCGAAAGGTTAAACATTAGCCCAGGAGTACACAGTAAGAGGCAGGACACAAACACAAGTTTTCTGGTTCCAAATCTAAGCTTTTCCAAGAATGGCATGGTCTCTTTTCACAAAACCAAAACAAAGAATGAGACTCCAGGAGTCTGATCTCGCCAGTGAGAGAGCCCCTCAGAGGCAGCCAGGGCCCAGGAGGGAAGGCAGAAGCCAGCTAGCCACTGGTCCTCTCATCCTCCTTCGGTTTCCTCTCCTCCCCTTTGTCTCCATCCTCACTGAGCAAGGAGCTTCCTCTAGGGGCAGCTGAGTGGACTGATGTTCCAGCAAGAGCCAAACTGGTGGAAATTTCCAAAAGGGAAATTTCACTGTGATGAAGTGATTTGTCCTGAGGAGTCTAAGTACAATTAATGTTGGAGAGTTACCTGGTCCCAGAGATTGGGTGATTCAAAACACTTCTTGGGAAAGGGTATCCAAAAATGATTCCTGGAAAACTGCCCTGAAGGCATGTCATGTGACATTTAGGACGTTTTCAGAAAAGGACAGGGAAGTCAAACTGTCTCTAAGAAATGAGATTAGGCTTTGCTCATAAACTCGAAGGAGATTCATCATTCTTCCTTAGAAATCTGGAAAGGAGGTGACCCTGGGTAAACTAGTTTGGTTCCTCAAAATCCTTAGATTCTGATTTATAATCTTAGTCCTTTCTGCCATGTCTCAAGTTCTTCCCAATTTCTGCATCAGTGGAAACAAAATAGGAGCTGGCTGTCACTCTGTTGCTCCCCAATCATCTTTATTGTAACTGCACAGCACATGAATGGGATTGCTTCCACAATGCGTGATAACAGTTCACTCTTCTGCTATGATCAGCGACTCTGGCTGGTCTTTGTTCAATCCATTTCTCTTTCCATGAGTGTGGGGCAGAAGTTAAAGCCTGGTGGCCTGCAGGCTTGATGTGTTTGACCAATGAAGTGTTTTTAAAAAAAAAATAGAATAATTGTCAATGTTTTAAAACTGAATAATTTTGTATAAAAATATGGATTTCAGCTTCTCTGGCCACACTGGGTGGGCATTCCCATGTAGCAACAATCCAATGGAGTTGATGAGTGGCCACCCCGTGTAGACAGGGTTTATGCTTTCAGTTCACCAGAGTCCCTCCCTGGCCCACCTCTCTCACTCACATGACCCTCCTGGTCCCTGTAAACATTTGTGCCTGTGACACCTGTAGGGGATCAAGGCTTGATGTTTTGCATTTTTGGCCTTTCACGTGTTGGTGCTAATCTCTAGTTTTCTGTGGGGTTTGAATCCCAGTTGCACCATTTTTACCTTTTGTGGGATTTTAAACAATTCACTTTAACCTCCCTGAGCTTCAGTTTCTCCAATTCAAACATACAGTTGTTGCAAAGGTTAAATGAAACATTTTCAAGGCAATTACCATAGTGCCATATACGTAGCAGGCATCCTGGAAATGTTCCTTTCGCCTCACATTGAGGGCTTGTGGTAAAATCCCTTACAAGTTGTGCCATCAGAGTCTGAAATGTTTGAGAGGCCTGTCACTGTTCCAGTGGGGTAGACAGATGGCCTCAGGCCACCACATCAACATGCCATCCCTCCATATGTTGGACCAGGCAGGCTTCATAGAAGTGGAGAAAAGCTCTTCACAGTCTTGCTTCCATAGTAGGACCAAGCCTCGAGCCCCTGGGCCTGCATGGGGCACAGAGGTTAAGACTTGGAGGGATGGCCAATGAGCACCAGGACCCCCAAGTCAGGCAGGCCCCTTGGCACAGTCGAGAAGTGAGGCAGATACGTTTGGTATCAAAGAAGGGGTGACACAGGAAGAGGTGACAGGCCATGTAGAGTCTTCCATGCTAATAAGTAAGGTGGGTTATGGTAGGCAGAAATCCCTGTGGGCTTGCAGAAGGAGGCGAAGCCTTGGGAGAAGCTATGTAGTCTGTCCAAGGTCATCCCACAAGTAAGTGGCAGAGCGGGAATTAACCTCCTAGGTCTACCAGATTTCAAAGTGACTGCTCAGTATCTTCATATGCACCCGTTGGGTATGTAAGACAGGCATTGTTTACTTTCATAGTATTGATGAAGAAAGTGCAGAGCACAAATAGGATGACTTATCTTCTTTCCCCAGAACTTTCCTGGTTTTAGCACTGAAATTCCCATGTCCTACGAGACCCCTCAGTCCTGGGAAACTAAGATGGTTGATTGCCCTAGAATATTATGACTGTCTTACACAGTAATACTTACTACAGTGCCACTACTACTAGTAAATGGCAGTCTCTATACATGCACCTTCTGCTACGTCATGCTGTCATCTTTTACCAACCATTTCATGTCTCATTACTCTCATCCAGCACCTCAGCAGCTGGATGAGATTCTTCATCTGGTGGGGTGACCCAACTCTCATTCCCACAAAATTGGAATTCTTGCTGTGATGCTCCACTTTTTCATTGATCCCTTTCAGGCAAGGGAGTATGAAAAGGCATCCCTGATGAATCATCAGGTCCCAAACACAGTCCTTCTTACTCTCATTGTGTAGCAGCCACCAATTCCCTCTAACTAATAGGATAATCACCCACTCAGTTCACTGATCTCCTCTTCTGCCTGCTGGTTTATTGGCATGAAGAACCCAAAATGGCTAGGAGTCAGGCTCAGCTTCCAAGTCATCAGAACCATAACCATGTTCCTAGTGGAAGAATTTCTCCCTTGGGCATTAGGACTTCCAAACTTACTGAGCTCAGGGTTGTAGGGACAGAAAACAAAATTCTTCAAGAAGATTATTAGACATAATAATGAGAGGGATCACCCCACCACCATCCCTTGGTCCTCAGACCTATGCATTCTGTGTAGGGGCTGTCAGCACTATATATACTGGTCCCAATTTAAAGCATACACTGCATTCAGTAGGATAGCATCCCAACCTCACAAGGTATTATCTCCTAACTGGTGCTGTAATTGGGCCTGCAACAGGTCATTCCAAGATTATGTCAAACCAACCACCTTTGAGTGATGGGAAATACGCTAAGATGAATGCCTCTGATTGGAGGCCATGTTAAAAAAGATACGATGGCAATGGATAAGGCACTCTGAAGTCCATGCATGGAAATGTTAGCAGAAACACTACAGACCAATCCAAACCCTGAATTTGTGTCCATCTCGTGTGAAGAATAACTGCTACCGCCTTCACGATGGGAACACTCCAATCTAATCAACCTAATACCAAGTAATAGCTGATCTTCCTGGGAGGAAGTACCATATTAAGGGTTCATCAGTTGCCTCTGCTATTAACAGGTTGTCCACTTACCAGATGAGCCTCGGTGAGAGGACCCATATTATTGAGCTCGAGCACAGCCTCCGTCCCTGTTGCCAGGGCCATTCTGTACATGGGTCCATTGAATAAGCATCAGAGTAGCTGGAGAAAGATGCCAACTAAGATCTACAGCATGAGTCATCATCTGATTATTAAGAGCCTCCACCATCATGATTACTGTCATGTAGGCATTTATATAGGACACTAATATTTTCACACTGGGGGCTTCATTCAAGAAGTCCATACATACATATCCTCCCCAAACTTCCTTGTCATCAATTAGCTTCCTTTCAAAGCCTCAATGAGCCAGTCACTCCTTATCCACTGCACATTACTCAGTGTAGATCCATAATTCAGGCCAAAGTGGACAAGCAGATGTACTTCCTGAAGTTCTGCCCCCGGGAGGATTGCCATCCAGTCTTTGAGGGCCACCCCCGTGGGGCCATAGCATGGCGCTGTCCACCTCTGGCTGGTGCTGGCACGCTGTGCAGATCCATCCCTGAATTAGGTTCGTGCTTTTTCCTCATTTACTAACTGGTCACGGAGAATTCTCTGTGAAGCCATAGTGTGGTTGAAGGAGAGGCAGCAAAGCTGTAGGTACAGTTACCACGGGAGTCTAAGTCGTCTGTACTGATGCCTTCTTGACCTGACTAGCCTGGATTTCATATCTATCTCTTTCACTTTACAATGGAATGCTGCTTTGCAAGTCCACTTTTATAGTTTTCTGGGTAAGGCACCCAGTTCTACATGAATATTTTAAGTTGCATGTTCTTGGTTTCATTCCTTCCTGACCTGTGTGCTTAAGAGACATAATGGAGTTGAGTATTTAATTGATGCTGCATCTTGGGCTTGGTCCATATCCTCCCAGTGGCTACAGGAGAGAGGGACTCCTTTAAAGTTTCCTGGAAGGACTTCCAGTTGTCCACATGCATATTCACAGCTTTTAATTTGACTTTTTCCCCATGTGTGGTCCCTAAGGCCATACGAAGAATCAGGTGACTCCACAATTTTTATAATCACTGTTTTAAGTGCTAGAACCACTTGATCTCCCAACACTTTGCCCTCTGCTTTATTCCACGCCACCTTCAGTAATGATTTGGGTAATTATGATGCGACCGTCTACCATGAACTACCTGTGTCCCATTTGCACTCATCAAGGAAGTTATTCTTAGGCCGCTCAAATACATGACCAACCCAAATTCAGAGTCCCATTTTATGAGTTGTTTCCTGGGACCACTTCCAGCATCAGTCTTGTATAGAATCTCAATAGAAACAAGTGGCACATTCAAATTTGGATAATCCAAAGGTGTGGACAGAGTGTTGGAAATCCAGGCTAGCAGTAGGGGAGCTGTTACCACCCCTTGGCCCAAGTTGCAGAGGAGAAGAGGTTTTTGGAACCGAGAAGGAGAGAGAGTCATGTAGGTAAGCCTCTTCAAGAGGAACAATTTCAGTGGAAAAACACAACCAGCCCAAGGCAACCTCACAGGAAGAACCAGGGAGTTAACTCCGTCTTCCCTCCCCTCCTACCCTCCTGTCTCCTGTTGGAACTCCTGTTATCCAGAGGGCACAGGAGCTCCATTGATGTAGTTCATACAAGTCAGCCTCCCATGGCAGAGCAGACAGCAGGTGGAAAAGGCGGAAGACTATATCTAGGGAGCCAGGCAAGAAATTTTTGGCACAGCATGTAGAGTTGTTGCAATGATTTCATGAGATAACAGACTTAGCGAAGTGCCTGACGTATAGTAAGCACTCGCAGGTGAAAACACTGATGAGGCCCAGAGAGGTGAAGCTAACTGCTCAAGGACACATAGCCAGTTCCTAGCAAAGCCGGCTAGGGACTCCTGTAGCTGGTGCTCTCTCCACTGCCCCTCCTGCCCTGCTAGTCCACATGGCTTTTGTTACTAAGTTTTCCCTTCACTAAGAGATACTAAGTTTAGCTTCTCCTCAAGGAGTTATCTCCCCACAATACACCCCCATTACACCTTTTTGCAGTGGCTTGTGTATCTCATTACACTACCTCCACCTCATTTCACTGCCTCAGCAAGTTTATTTCATTACATCTTTCCTTAAACATCTCGCTTTTTAGACACTAACTTGATGTGCTATTCAGCAATGCGGGAGACACACTCCTTCCACATTTAATGGACTTTTCCACTCACATAGGTCAGACCCCTCTTCAGATGTACCAAATTAAGTGTCATTAAGAATGCTAAATTAAGGATTGAGAGAAGCAGACTCTAATTCTGGCTCTACCACAAGCTAGGTGTCTGATCTGGAGAAGGCCACTTAACCTATTGAGGTTTTGGAATCTTCATGTATAAACATCAGAGCAGGCGAATTTCCAGGTTCCTCCCAGCACTAAAGTTCATTGATGAAGCAGAGGAAGAGGAGGATGAACAGAGAGGGAGCCCAGCTTTGTAGCAGACACTGTGCTGGTACCCCACCCTCATTACGTCACTCAACCACCATGGCCTTCCTGTGAGAAAGGATCATATCCCCATTTTACAGATGAAGAAACAGACTCAGAGTGGGCAAGTGGTTTGTCCAGAGTCACTCAACTACTTCTTAGCAGAACCAGAATGTGTACTTGGATTAATCTGAACTAGAAGCCAAACTCTAAACCAATGATTCTCAAAGGACTGTCCTTAGATAAGCAACATCACATCACCTGGGAATTTACTAGAAGTGTAAATTTTCAGGCCCCACTCCAGAAGCCAGACCACTGGAGATGGGGCCCAGCAAACTGTGTTTAACAAGCCCTCCAAGCGCATCTGAGGCACACTCAAGCATGAGATCCACTGTTCCAAACCATTGTACTTTACCACCTCTCTCTCAAGTCGCATACATCTCATCACAGGCTCAAACACGCAGATACTGATACTGCTCTTTAAACACAGCTTCAGCGTCTTTCTATTTGTATATCCAGTTTTATCTTTAAATGTGCTACTCACATAATTCTTCCCATATAAACATCTCAGTATACCTCATACATCCTCTAAATGTTTTATTATCACTACCCTCATTCACATTTGGAAAGTATTCTAATCTTAAGGTGGTGACTCCAGCCTGGTAGAAAGAACAGACATGCGAATTAATGATTACAATATGCGTAGGGATATGTGCTAGGATGGACGAACGGGCAGGCTGTTAGAGCCTGAAGCAGCAGCTTTAGATTCTAAAGCAGCACATAATGAACAAAGAAGTTAGGAATTCTTTCTAAAAGAAAGTTATGCTTGGGTAGAGTTTGAAACATTAGCCAGAAGGATAATTATTGCTATTGTGCTTTGTTTGTTTCGATCATAGTTCCTTTAAAAACAAACAAAAAGATCTTTTCACAACTCAAAGATTTTAGTTGACTGCTCCCCCAATGATAAGAAAAGACCCTAAAATAAAGACTGCGGTTTTCACCACAGTCCTCCTGAAAGCTCAAGGCTGTAACTGAGGTAAGAACAGGTGGTTTGGGATCATTCAGAAGGAAGTGTGTGAGATTGAGACTGGGCAAGTGATGTTTGAGCCAAATTTTGAAGGAGCAGGCAGGATATGAGGAAGATAGGTAGAATGCACATATTCCAGTCAGTTTAGCAGTGCTGTATGAAGATTGAGAGCAGAGAGTGGCTTATTTGTGGAGAGGTAGGTTCAAGTCCTGCTGTCATATTACTGACCTTGACTGTGTCACCTAAGCTCCTGAAGTCTTGTATTTTTCTCTCATTTACATAATTAAGATAGTACTAGCTACTTTAGAGTTTTGGGGGGCTTAAAATATATAACTGATATAAGTTACGCATCACGCTGCCTAGTAGATTTGTGATTATTGAGACTGTTGTTCCAGGAGGAAGCGTGAAATGTGAAGGCACTGCACAGCATGTGGCACAGAGTGATGTAATTTATAAGGCATGAAGAGTGCACTGAATGCGCAAGTAGCAGAGTTTAGCTGATGTGCACCAGTGTCACAGCGTGGTGTGCACAGCGTGTCAATATCACCACAACAAGATGTGTATATTTTGCAGGAAAGTGTGTATGGGAGGAGCGTTGAAGATCAAGACAAGATCAAGAAGTTTAGCTTTGCGGGCTAATTAAACCAAGGCCACTGTATTTATCCTGAAAGCTATTTTATTAGTCTGCTCAGGCTGCCGTAACAAAATAACACAGACTGGGTGGCTTACACAACAGAAGCTTATTTTCTCACAGTTCTGGAGGCTGGAAGTTGAAGATCAAGGTGCTGTCAGGGTTTGTTTCTGGTTTGGCCTCTCTTCCTGGCTTGCAGATGGCCACCTTTTCACTGCGTCCTCAAATGGCCTCTTCTCTGTGCACAGAGAACGATCATGTCTGGTGCCTCTTCCTCTTTTGTAAGGACACCAGTTCTATTGGATCAGGGCCCCACCTTGTGACCTCATTTAACTTTAATTACCTCCTTAAAGGGCCCATCTCCAAATGCAGTCACATTGGGAGAGAGTGCTTCAACATGAGTTGGGGAGGGGACACAATGAAATGTCCCCCCGCTGAGGGGCTTTAGGCAGGAGCATAACATGATCTGATTTGCCTTTTAGTTAGCTCAGTCTGAGCTGTCTACATTTTGGAGGATGGCTGAGCTGGGGAGTGGCTGGTGTAGAGACCAGAGGCCATTTACAACTATCGGCTATTGCAGGAGGCAGATGAAAGGGCGGCAGTCAGGCTGGAGAGGAGGGCCCAGGGGAGAGAGAATTAGAGGGGGAATTCACCGAGATGGTGACTGACTTGATGGACAGGGAGGGAAGGATATTGGAAGGAGGATGCAAGAAGAGCTCCAGGGCTCCGGGCTTGGGGGAGTGGCTGGCTGGTGTGCCCAGCACTGATGAGAGGTGGGTGGAGATAGTGTGTCCAGTTTTAGGCATATTGAGTTTTTCGGGGCTTGTGGGACACCCAAGTGGAAGTTTCCAGGAGTCTGGACTCGGCAGAGCCCTGGGCTGGAGTCTGAGACTGGGACAGTCTCAGTAGCAGGCTTCAAGTACAGTTGCCATTCTCCTGAGCATCTCTTCTGAACCGAAAATAGCCCACACACGCTGTCCTGCAAACCTTTCTAGTCACAAATATGAAAACCTCAACCACCAACAGCCTAGCGGAGACACCTCAGCCTATTTCTGGTTTGTTTTTCCAGTTGGAGGTGTCTCAGTCCTCCCAGCACCTCCCCCCACTCAATGCCTTTCATTCTGCTCCCCACTCTCCCCCTCCTCCCGCCCTGCTCTTTCCCCTGGAGCCAGCCCATCACGACTTTTCTTCATCAAACATGACCCTTCCTCAGGGCTCTCGCCCACCTCTCTGGTCACTTCTTGCCTTTCTTCTCCCTCCCCCTGCACAGCTCTTTATCTCTTGCTCTGTATCTTATTTCCTCTCTAAAACAGACACATCTCATCTCCTCATTTTTGCTTCCTTCACTGCTAATCACAGCGCCACGATGTGGATTCCCTCCAAGGAGGCTTTCTTCTGCCTGTCCCACTCCCCGAAGGTGTGTTTGCTGCATCTCCCCTTTCTGTACTGGCCCCTCTTCACTCTGTTGACCTCTGTTGACTCATGTCTGGGCCCCTTTTCCTCTCTGTGTCTCCCCCTCCCCTGAAACACACAAACCTCCCTCAATGCAAGATCTCCTTACCTGTGTGCAGTAGAGCAAAGAGCCCAGACAGAAAGGATCTGGGTCTGTGAAAGGCGAAGTTACCCAAAGCCAAATGCAGTTCAACGGCTGAACCAGGATGAGAAGCTGATCTTCTGACTCTAAGTCCAGGAGTCTTCCTGAGACACCAGGGAAATTAACACCAGGTGGCTAGGTCCACTCAGACCCCTACTCTCACCTCAGCTGGGCTCTTGCTGCTCCCCAGGGGTCCTCCTCACCATCTCAGGCTGACTCCCCACCACACCCCCCAAGGAGAGTGCTGCAAAGCCTCCCTGACCCTCCTACCCCAAGCCAGTAGTCCTGCTCTGGTCTCCAGGCTCTGCAGCATCCAGGTCTCCACTGGGCCCATTCCACACAATCAAGGATTTTGAAGGGGCCTATGTTCAAGGAGGTCAGATCAAACACTCTGGAGTCAGCTCAGCCCAGCACAGCTCTATCTGTGTCTCCAGGTAGAGACGTGGAGTGATCCTTCAGAAATCAGAGTTCTCATCTTTGACAGGGAGGAGGTAAGCCTATAGGAAAGATTCGCTAAACACTGGGCGCAGGGGAGGATGGGAGAAGTGGAAAGACTGGGGTTTCTATTTGCAGTTACATGTCACCTTTCTAAAAGTACTCCCCTTAAAAAGACTCAACTCCTTCCATCGCCAGTATTGCAGGGGTTAAAGAATAAAGGAAATAAGTCACTCATGGGACTTGAGAAGATGTATTTGTACGGTACAGAGGTCTGTGTGAGCAGTGGAAATGAGTGGGTCCCAGGGGTCCTCCTGGCCCTGGGGTAGACAGGAGTCCGGGGCTCCAGGACAGAGTTTTCTAGGGCAGCAGGCCCATTAGGGTTCTGAGGTGGCAGGAGCCTGATGGTTCCCGGGTCTGGGTTTGGAACTGCTGTGTGCTCAGGACACAGCGGGGCTCCTTCATGCTCCATGATAGGGCAGGGGGACTCCCTCTGGGATCAACTTCTCCTGCATCTATCACTAAACCCACCATAACAGGACTTTAAGAGGGACGTCTTCTACTTTGCCAGAATTGATGCTTAGGGACCAGAAATAAGAAAAAAGAGATGCTAAGTATCCCATATCCGACAGTAAAACAGGTGCAGCTTGACACCCTCCCCACAGAGAGCATGATACTTGAAGTAGCTCTGAAACAAGCTACCATTCCCCATCCCAGTCTATAAAAGAAGGCTGGGGAAGAGAGAAGAAGGCGAGAGCCAAGAATCATTGGATTGCTTCCTCTCCCTCTCTTGGAAGCTGAAAACGCAGGAGGCTCTGAGAGAATTGCTCCTAGGGATTTAGGCCAGCTGCAGGCCTGACATCTCGTTTCCCAGTTGGATATCTGCGATGTGGCAGACTGTTTTCAACTAGTGATTTCAACTGTTTTCACCCAGAGTTACCTGGGCCTCCCCACCCTCTCCAAATTCTCAAGCACCAGGGGAAGCTCAGTTACCTGAGACATAGCATCCATGTGGGTGGCTGGGAGCTCATAGGAGCGAAGGTGCATCTGCCTTTAGCTTAACCAAGGGGGAAAACGGTAATTGTCGTAAATGTGATAGATCTATCAGAAGTAATGTACATAAAATGCATCATGTAAACTGTGAAAAGCAAGACTTTTTGCTCTTAGACAATGTGAAAATTGCAGATTTTTAATCAATATAGAAAAGAAAACAGAGGTAATCCACGTTGTTATAGGCACCTGAGTCATTCACCAAGTAGTTCTAATTCTACTTCTGGGCACTTCCCAGCTGCCTTAGAGTTAGTTGAGACCATGTGATTTGCTTTAGTCATTGAAATGTGAGCAAAGTGACAGACATCACTTCCAGACGGAAGCTTTAAAGAACCAGGGTGCGATTTACCATGTTCCCCTTTTTTTGCCTCCACTATCATAGAGGATGGAGTCTCCCTCAGCCTGGGTCCCTGAGTGAACAACGAAGAGAAGCGCCCCCTGCTGACAGATGCTGGAGAGTTGCAGGAGAACACCTTTGTGATTTAAGCCACTGAGGTTGGGGCATATAGGTCTCTCCCAACTGATTCTCATGAATACCAGCAATATGCCCATCATCTTGTGGGGAGACCACATCCATGTATTCAGTGACCTTCCACCGTCAAGTGTGTGAATGATCAGGGTTGCCCCAGTCGGAGGTGGAGGTGGGGGGGAGCGCCACATAGAGCATTGTGGACAATTAGGTAGCATCAAAACTGGCTAGGAAGACACCAGGCAAAGGGACTCTCACTTTGTAATAGGAAAAAGAGGCAGTGCAGACAGGGGAGGGCTGAGGCTGCATTGCCGAGGTGTTGGCTGGGAATAACATAGAAGAGTATAAGGAACTGGCCAGAGTGCTCACCGAGTTGACAAGAGATACCTGAGTCACACTGCTAGCACAGGTATTTAGTAGGCAGGCACATAGCCAAGGTCATGACCGTCCACCATATCAATTCATGAAAGTCACACAAAAGGGAAGAGTGATCCAGGCCCTAGGATGGAGGGCTTGATTTGATGGCACCACATGATAAAGGACAGTTATGCCTGTCCCCACCTGTACAACGGAAAAAGAGCAAAATGCCACAGACCAGAAGATCAGGGGGCCTGGGAAGTTCAGCCTCCTTGGTGGGCACACCTGTGTCCTTGTGGGTCATTCAGGAACTTGGGAGTAAATGGCCAGATGACCAGGCTGGCTCTCCCTGGGTTTTTTCTACAAAGGGGTTGGTGCTGCCAGCTTCCCATCCCACCCAGATCCCCCTGGACACCAAGGGTGTGTACCAGCCTGGAGGCTCCTCCTCTCATGGCATCACAGGGCCCTGACAAGATGCCTGGCCCCAGCAGCAGTCATCTCTCGACATCCCAACTGAAAATATCCCCAGTGTTCCCCTCCCTATAGAAGCTACGTGGCTCAGGAGCCTCTTGGTGAAGGAAGAAACAGGCTGGATCCTTTGCTTTTCCTTGACTCCTGGTGATGGCTCTCCTGCTCTTGGAGAAGGCAGAAGGCAGAATGGGGCTTCAGGCTGGCCCTGTGGCCAAGTGTGAGCCCAGACCTGCCCCAACCCACACCAGGCTGGGCTTCTATACTGGAGGCTAAGTCAACCCCAACTCTCCCAAGGAGTCCTGCATGGCAAATGCCTCCCTTATTTCTCTTCCCCAAATCCCTATGATAGGCCTCTGCAAATTAGTGACTTTTAATAAGACCCTAAATTGCTCCGAGAAGAAAATGCACTCTCAGGTGAATGCAAGCGCCCAGGTCAGACCTGGACAGGCTGGAGAAGGTTGCTGTTCCAGCCCCTCCAGGAAGGCAGCTGGGAGTGGGCAGAGCTGGACTCAGAAAATCTGAGGGTGGCTCCTGGCTCTGCCGTTCCCGACTGGGTGGTACCCAGCGAGTCACTGAACTCCTGAGTCTGAATCCACACCTGTGAAATGGGGACAACAATGCCTGTCTCACTGGGCTGTGGTATTAAACATGACAGGGCCTGTAGACGCTACACAGTGTCAGCCCTGGAGGAGGAGGGACCTGTGTGACCACATTCAGGGGCTTAGACCCTTTCCCAAGAAAGCTGTGCTGGACGAAGGGTTGGGGGAGACCTTCTCAAGGGGAAGTATCTTCTGTTCACCTACAAAGGACAAAGGGGCAGAGTGGGGCAAAAGGAATCTGGGCAAGGTTCTCCAAGGGCAGTGAGGAGGCCATTTCCAGGGGCAGCTGTGTGTGGAAAGAGGGGGCAAAAGGAAAAGATGCCAGTAACACTGGAAAAATCGAGAGCCCCCATCTCTGCTGCCCATCCCCAGCTGAAGTCCTCTGGCTCTTCACACCAGACCAGCAGCCTCAACCTGAATATGTGCCCCACAAAACTGGGGCACAGATGGCATGAACCCCATTGGAGTCGACTTCTTCTTTATAGCTGCTTCTGGCCGAGGGTCTTGTGATCTGGATTATGGCCAAAGTGCCCACTCCTACCAGCCTGGGCTTCCCCCAGTCCTGCTCCCAAAGCACAGCCAGCAACATTCCCTACATTCCAGTGATGGTTTCAGGGGCAGCCGTATGGGGGAAGGTAAGAGAGAGAATTACAAAGAGGGCACAAATATTGTAGGCAAGGGCCAAGGGGACCAGTCAATGTCCTCACGGCAAAGTGCGGTGCCACCTCGTGGCCACTCCTGGGTTCCCTTCTGGTCCAGCAACTTGGACTTCCCAGGATCAGAGGGGAGGGAACCCAGGTGAGGGAAAACACTTCCTTTTAGGAAACGAAGCCTTTTCATCAGTGGAAGCCACTCAAAAAAAGAGGCAACAGACGCCAAGGTTTGCCCATTTTTATTTTTTATAAAACAAGCTACAAATAGTCTCCCTCCCTCCTCACAAAGGAAAACCACACAACACAGCCTACACACATGTGAGAGAGAGGACGCCTGGGGGAGACTCTGAATTTCTACGAGAAGGCACCTTCTCTGTGTTCACATGCTTCCTCCAAGCCAGAGAAGGGGGCTGGGGTCTCCTGGAAGGTCCATCCAGCTCCTGCACGCTGAGGTCCTGGTCCAGGCTAATGGGTGAGGGCTCCCTTTCCACCTTACATGTTGGGACGGGGCCACTGGTCACTGCTGAGACAACCTCTAGGACTTTCACCAGGATAGCAAGAACCTTCAGATCATGTCCTGAGAAGGCCACGTTCCTCCCCGCTGGGGCACTCCCCCGAGCAGGGCCTTGAGTGGGCCAAGGCCTCCCAGGCCCAAAATGGGATACACAGTCTGCCAAGGCGGATGCACATATAGGAATTCTAGAACGGGATACGAGATGAGGGCACATTTCCAAAAGAAATCTGATAAGGACACCAGTCCTGGGCTACCCGCCCACCCTCGCTGCCACCACAGCTGCTTGTGGGAAGAGGTACCAAGTGCCACTGTCGCCCTCTGTCTGAAGGCTGTCTGAAGGGCCATGGTCACCTGGGCAGGGGAAGCCACGTGTCTGACCCACAGGCTTGGCCGCCCACACTGGAACCCTGGTAAAAGGTCTGCGGAAAGCTCGGCCTGGATCTCCCCATAGCTGGTTATTATCCCTGAACTTCGAGGGGAGGCAGAAATGTGAGGCCCAAGATCACTTTTGCTTCTGGGATTGGCCTCAAGCCTGGAAGCCCTTAAGAAGCTTTGAGGGAAGAGGAAGAACCTCAGTCTTGGGATTAAAAAAATAAAACCATTTAGTTACCAACAAGGTGACCAACCCAACTCCTCCCTCAGGCTCATGCTGACCACTGAGGACGGCAGGGGAGACAGGCGAGGGGAGGTGAACCCCTCTGACCAGGCTGCGCTGGGAGAGCTGCTCTGGAAGCCTCCTTTGTGAGTTTGCAGGAGGTGAGGAGGCCTCCTGTTGGCACCGCCCTCACCAAGGCAGGCTTTCTGTCCTCTTCCCTCCACTGCTTAAATGGTAAACATCTACTACATAAAGGCCCCACTGTGTGTCTCTTTCGTCTTTGCCTCCCCTCTCATGCTCTACGTGGAGTAGATGCTAAACATGGGTGAGAACGTTTCAACGGACCTAACGCGAATCTTCTGGGGAAAATGTGCTCAGGGGGTCACTAGGATGCTGGTGGACCCACAGGTTCTGGGCCACCTGGGGTCTGGATAGCAGGAACACATGGGCATGGGAGAGCTGATGTCCATGCTGGCTGTTGCCCTGCCTCCAAGGGCAACTCCCATCTCTCCCCAACCCAACCTCCCTTGAGAAGGCCAACCAAGTGACTTGCCAGCCCTCACAGTTATGGCATGAGGCAGTACCCTCCTCCCACCAGAAAAGAACAGCTGGAGTCTGCAATATAATCACAGGGCTCCCATCTATATGCACACAGGGGTCAGTCTCCAAATGGAATCCAAGTGGGCGGGGGATAGAGTCCCGGGTTCTAGAAAGCCGGGCCATGTGCCCAGAGCCCCCCGCAACCCACAGCAGGGAGACAGAGGGGAATTAACAAACAGCAATGCGAAAGCCTGTACAAAAGAACTATACAATTTACATATATATTTATATACAGTATATAAATCTCTTTCTTCTCAGTCCCAACAACACCCTCCCTCCCAAAAAAAAACCCTAAAAGTTGTCAGTAGCAGATCCAAAAACTTAAAATAAGAGAGAGAATAAACAGTCTTTCTTCCCTTTCCTTTTCCCACTGTGGTATTTGATACTGGTGTTTTAAAATGAAACCAAAAAGAAAACACGCAAATAAGAGTTATTAAAAGTGCAAACACGGTGGGCACCACTTATGTTACATGGGATGTGGCCAGGCTGTGGGCAACGTCAAGGGTTAGGTGTCTGATCCTGCGTCCCTGGTCTCTCCACCTGCCCTTTGGTTTTCTGCTCCTTAGACGAGGCGTCCTATTGGGAAGAGGAGGTATAAGCAAGAGGAAGTTAGAGTTGAGTTTATAAGAAATCCACCTACACATAACAGTTTCCTCACAAGAGCAGCCTTTTTCACCCGCTGTTAGCTATGGGGCTGGGCAGGACACGAGTAGCCCAGACTTGCAGATAAGCCTATGTTTTACCAGCCCATCCTTTGCCACCATGAGCCATCACAATGGCACCCGAAACAAGTTGGGCTCTCTCCCCAGAGAGAGAGCTAGGCTTTGCCTCGTAAGCACAGTTGGGATTGTACACTCTGTACAACCCATACTCCTCCTAGATGCCAGCCCTTCAACTTGGGGCTGGGGCAGAAGTGGCAGGTGCTTGTTTATAGGTGTAGATGGCAGGATCCTCACAGCACTAACTAATCTTTCTCTTGTGTCCACAGCAAAAAAATCAAAAACGGGAGCCTAAGTTTCTTGGCCAATCCCTCCACTCCTGCTGCACTACCAAAGCTGCATTAGGGGACCCACAAAGGGTACCCTAGAAAGAAGGCAAGTTACTGAATGGGTTTGTGCCTGCTCATTGTCCCTGGGGGAAGCTGCCAAGACTGCCACCCGCAACAAATAGGCATATTTGACACTCGAATGACCTTGACCCAGAGAACTTGAAGAGCTCCTTTTATATCTGGGTCCCTGTCTCCTCTAACTCCCAAAATGAAGAATAGACTTGAGAAAGAGCCAGAGTTGTGTGGCCATGCTTCCTGTTCTGTGGGCGTCGCTGGCCCTGTTCTGCCTGGTGAGCCCATTGCTGGCTAACAGCTTTAAACAAAGTCCCTTCTCCATAAGGCCAGGCCCCCACTGGGTGTCTCTTTGGAATCCTCTCAGCTATTAGCTAAGAAAGGCTTTGATGCTGATGGATATTTGCATAACCTTTGTGGGTCCTGCTTCTCAGAATGTCAGAGGTGGAAGGAATCTTAGCCATGATCTGGTCCAGTCCCTTCACTTAACAAATCTGGAAACTGAGGCTCAGACAGTTGAGTGACTTAACCAAGGCCCAAGGCTTGTTCTGCTAACACCCGCTCCACTTCATAGGGTGCTCATCAATTTTGGAGACTTCTGCAGGGCTCAGGTCTCCCAAAGGAGGAGTGGGGAGCTGAGAGACAAGCACACCAAGAGCTGGGCCAGCTCCCATGACCTCTGGAGGCGATGTGACTTTGTGCATGCCCTTAACCCCTCTGGGTTGATCTATAGATTGGGAATTTGGACCACAGCTGCTCTGCCTCTCTCATAGGATTGCCTTGAGGATCCACCGAATTCATGGAGGCAGAGAAACGGCTTTGAGGAGTATAAAGTACTGTGGGAATCCAAGCCCACCCACTGGTCACATGAACCCACAGATCAATGTCCCCCCACTTATGCTAACATCCCTTAAAACCTGAGGAAGAGAGACAGAAACAAACTGGGAAAGACAGAGTGACAAGCACAAGGCAGGCAGGTGGGAAGTGGCAGAGCCGGGTTGCCTGGCTCCCAATCCCAGCTTTCCCTTGCTCCACCAGCAGCTGCTGCTCTCAGTGGTGAGCGGAAAGGTGTGCATACGGAAAGAGGGGCCGCCTGCCGTCCTGCCACCATGCTGACGGTGACGGTTCTCAGAGAGAACATGCACAGCAGTGGTAACCAGCTCTCACCTGTGAAGGTCACTGAGCTGATCCCTTTGCCTAAGTCACGTCACTTGATCCTCATAGCAACCGTGCATGATAGTTATAAAAGGATAAAGTTATCCCCATTTTATGATGATGTAACTGAGGCTTGGAGATGGTACAGCTTTTCTGTGGTGAAGCAATCTCAGACCCGCCTAGCTGCTTCCAGAACCATGCTTCTACCCACCAAGGAGGGCAGTGGGGAGGGAAAGCCTGAACCCGGGCCAGGAGGCATCCTGGGGCATTTCAAAGGAAGAGCTGGCATTTTTTTTAAATGGAGGGACTACTCTCCACCCTGCCTGCCTCACAGGATGGTGACAATAATCCTGAGGAAGATGCTTTGCAAACTGGGAAGGACCAGTTAAGAAAGAGGCACAGCCCTCAGAATGTCTGGCCTTTTCCTGCTGTGCAGAGAATTCAGGCCCCCAGCGAGGAGCTGGTTGGTAAAAACACCTGTGTGCATGAGGCATTTCCAAAAACTTCAGTCCCTCAGACTCAAAGCTCCACTCACCCCCAACCTCCCTGTCCTTCCTCATCCCCTCCCATGCCCCCGCCGGCATGCAAGCCCCTCTCCGCCCACCAGAGGGCACCGCATGATACCAGATGACCAACGCATCAGCTCCATTCCCTGCGTACCATCTACCCAAGTGGCTTTTCTGCCGCTCCCCAGAGCAGAGGGACTGAGAGCGGCCGCCTTGGTCCGTGGGTGTGTTCCTGTACTACTACTAATTTCTTTCATACATTCACCATGAACCAAGTACTGAGCTAAGTTCTTCACATGCACCATCTTGTTATATCTTCACATCAAATCTGTGAGGTGGAGACTATTGTCTCTATTTTGCAGATGAAGAAATTGAGGCTCAGAGAGTCTAGGTAACTTGCCAAAGATTACAGAGCTAGTAAGTGGCAGAGCTGGGTGCTTCCTTCAGGTCCTGTGCATCAGCCGGGATTGGCAGACACCTGGTGCCTGGCAAGGCTTCAGAGGAAGGCCAGGGAGGCTCCCAGAGCTCTGTGGACCTGAGGTCCCCACACTTGGCATAGACCAGAGCTAGCAGGACAGGAAGGCAACTGAGGGCAGAGTCACTATAGACTTCTGTGATTCCATCCTCACGGAGCCCAGAAGTGCTTCCGGAAGCCTGGGGTCTACACTACCACTAGGTGGTTTCTTTCCAGTATAGGTCCTCTACCTGTACACAGATTCCAAGTGTGTCAAAGTGTGATGTCACCTCAAGGGGCAACCCCCTCATCCATACATTCAACCATTTGACAAGGATCTAATGGATTGCTCCTAGGTGCCATGTACTGTGCTAGAGGTTAGAATTAAGAGGACACAGTCCTGGCTTCAAGGGAGAATCAGAAAAGTAAACTGCAATGCAGCATGATAAGAGCTACTGACAGGCAATAATCTTGTGAAGAAGAATAGTAATATTGAACTTCTATTGAGTTCTTTCCATGTCAGAGGCACCATGATAAATACTTTCACTTATTGTCCCATAGAATCAGCCCAATAGCCCTATTAGGTAGATACTATGGTTATTCCCATTTTACAGATGAAGAAACTGAAACTCAGAATGGTGGAGTGAAAGAGCTAGTCTGTGGCAGAGGCAGAGTTTGAACCACGACACTGCACTGTGTCCTCTAGGAACACAGAGAAGCATCTTCAACAGACCGGAATGCCCAGAGTGATGACGTCACATACCCCAGAATCAGGGCCAGAATCCAGTGGTGGAGGGGGCAGGTATTGAGACTGGGTACCTTGTGGTAACTCAGCCACTTCCCATGCTACCCTTTGGGTTTACATTATCAATCAAGGGTTAGAACAAGGAGAAGCCCTGATGTCTTCTCCCTAGTCAATCTCAGCTTTTCTAAAGCTCCTGTTCAAAATTAGAATTCAGATGGAATTAATTCCATTCCATTTCAAATGTCAGCATCACCCAAATCGGCATCTTCAACCTAGACCCTTCACTTGCACACAGACCCACTCATCTTTCAGGTACATCCAACTTGACATGTCCAACCATACTCGTCGTCTTCCCCTGTTCCCCCCACGCCTAGTCTGCTCTTCCTTCCATGTTGCCCATCAGTGACTGCCCACCCTCCAGCTGCCCAAATCAACCTTAATCCCTATATCCACTCAACCACCAAGTCCTGCAGTTTTACTTCCCCTGCATTTCGAATCCACCCTTCTCTTTATCTCCACTGTGTCTTTCATAACTCAGGCCTCCATCACCTCCTGCCTGGACTATGCCTGAGTACTGTGCCTTGTTCATCTCCAATCCCTTTCCCACACTGAAGCCAGAATAATTTCTTTAAGCAAAGCTGACCCTGTTCTTTCTCTCACTGACTCTGTTCCATACCTTTCCACTGCCCTTATAAAGTTGAAACTCTTTCTCCTTGCCTCCTGCCGCCTCCCCTCTCCCACCACCTTCAGATTTGCATTTCATTCACAGTAACATCTTCCAGGTCCTCTAAAACTGTTTCTTCACCTCTACACCTTCATTTGCCTCAATTTAGAACATTCTTCTGTCCCCTCCCCTCTCTGCTTGGCCATCTTCTTAGGTGTGTGGCCCTGGGTGAGTGGCCTCTCACTCTGGGCACTCCCGTGAGGATGCTTCTCCATGCTCCCACAGGACACAGGGCAATGTCATGGTTCAGACTCTGCCCCTGCCACATCCTTCCTTAGGTATTGGTTTAGACCAAGGGTTGGCACACTTATCTGTAAAGGACTAGATGGTAACTATTTTAGGCTTTGTGGGCCATGTACAGTCTCTGTCATACATTCTTCTTTTCTGAAAATTATATCCTTTTACAAATACAAAAACCATTCTTAGCTCACAGGCCAAAGCAAAACAGGCCACAGACTAGATTGGGCCCCTGGGCCATGGTTTGCTGACCCCTGGTTTAGATATCACTTCCTTCAGGAAGTTTTCCAAGGCAGTCTGCCCCTGAGCTGATTGAGGTGCCCTCCATATGTTCCTGTAGTACTCTGCCCTTGCTACACTGTGATGGAGATGATTAGGTGTTCACCAGAATCCATGCTCTCCTCCCCTTCCTGGGCTCCCAGCCTTCCTTACTGTTGGGTGTGGTCTGGTGACTGAGTTCCGGCCAGTGAAATCTGAGAGGTAATGTGCACCACTTCCAGGACTGGCCCACAGAACTCCCCCACAGGCACTGCTCCATGCTTTACTCCATCTGCCTGGCTGGGGATGGAAATGACCCCCAGAGTGACCTTGGGAACCACACAATGAAGATGGCAGAGTCATTCTCAGCCTGGATCTCAGAGTGACTGCAATCCCCAGTCCTACTCCTTTCCCTACATACACACACACACATACATACATCATGACCTAGAATCAAGCTGAACTATTACATGGGAAATACAAAAAAAGGTCCGCTGTGTTGAGCCATTATAAGCGTGGGTCTACTTGTCACTGCAGCCTGGGCCTATCCTCATACACTCTCATAGCATTATCACACTGTATGTAAATGCTTTAATATGGTCTCCTCGGTAGACTGTGTAAGGATAGGGACCTTACCTGTAAATTCACCCACTCTGTCAGGCATCTAGCATGAAGCACAACATACTCCCAGTAAATAGTTGAATAAATGAGTACCTGGGATCTCATCCACTGGGGGAGCCTTTGGTCCCTGTGCCTGGAGGGGGAAAGTAATGGAAGGCCAGGAGCACAGGGGCGAGCACTCACCTTCTTTGCTAACACCTAGGCAGCCCTTCAGCTCAGGCAGCGAGATGACCTTGTCCTTGTTCAGGTCACAGTAGTCAGTGAAACGCCGGGCACATTTCTTGGGCTTGGCTTTCTTCTTCACATAGCGCTTGAAAGGCTTCATCTCTCGCTTGTTAATGTCGTTGCTGCTGTTGCTGTCCAGCTGGCTGAAGTACCAGTGGACCACTCGCTCCTCCAGGGTGTGGCTGGGGTCTGGCTCTGAGAACCTGGGCCACAGGCAGACACCCCGACCCCAGAGAACACTGCTCAGGATCCTGCAGGAACCATCAGCCCCACTGCGATTCGCTTCCTTGTGGTCAGATGCCAGAGTACTCATGCGGGGCTGCTGGCAGCCAGGTAGAAATGGCTCCTCCAAGCTAAAGACCTCCCAGACCTGCTCAGCCTGCAGCAGAATCAAGCTATCCTCAACTGGAGCCTAAAGACTGGAAGATTCATTTCTTGGGGGTCCCCAAGTGGGTGACCCTTATTACATGAACCTCCTCACCCTTTACCATAGCCAGGAATGTTCTCGTCCAAGATGGGTGCTCAAGACATATTGGCTGGATTTAATTCACCTAAGAAAACCAGAGGTGGGATCCAAATTGTCTTCCTCCTGGCCTAGTGTTCACTGCCAGATAAGCTGCTCTTCACACAGGAATGTGTGCACCCAAACGAACGTGACTATGAGAAAGGATGCTGTGAGTGTGCACCACGCACCGAGCACCAGGCCAGGTCCTGGGAGGCTTCTAAAGTGAGAGGCACAGCCCCTGGCCTCAAGCTGCCCACTGTCTCAGTGACACAGAGCCAAAAACGTGAAATTAACCAGTGACAATTCAATGAGGTGTGAGGCTCCCATGGTCTGCCACTGTTGGGTACCAAGTGCAGTAGGACAGAGAGAAGAAGGCAATTGGGATGGACACAAACAGAGGTCCTAAAACTGGCAAGTCTCAGACCTAGTGGGCTGAGTCTCTCCAGGCCGGGGTTTTAGGTCAGGAGGTCTAGGGTGGGCCCAGGAAGCCACGTTATCTAGAACCCCCAGGGGATTCGGCTGAGAAGCATTGGACTAGAGTAACCAAGAATGCTTCCTGGTGTCAAGACACACAGTAATGAGCATGTCTAACACAGCCCATGTGTATGTGGTGACCATATAGTGATGACGTGTACGTGTGAGATTGTACACATGGCCTACCCAACCATTTTATTTACTTATTTACTTACTTATTTACTTATCCCAACTTTTCCCAAAAAGGATTCAGCATGCTAGCTAATATTCAAGACTTTTAAAGCCAATGATGGATCTATTCCACAGGGGGTGACTGGGGTCTGACCAGAGCGGAGCCACAGGAATGCCATGGCTCCTGCTCCCAGGGCTTGGCACAGAACCAATGTGGTCCAGGCCCTTGTGTTCAAATTCCTGGGCACTCTCCTTTCGTGGGGGGAATAAGACTGAGGTTGGGAGTTTCATACATTCAAATACTTAGTCTGCAGGGCACTGGGATCCCCCATGTGACCATGATGGGTCAGAGGCAGGGGGAAGAGTGGCTCACGGTTCCACAGGGATCCTAGACCAGGGGTTCAGGGCCTACCGGCACATTCTGGAGCTGTACCTGGCAAGAAAAATATTCTAGGCACTTGCCAATCCCTTGGGGTTCTTCCCTGGGGTTTGCCAAGTTTTCCAGAGGGGCAGGGGACCACTCCTGACCCCTCCCCTCCCCACTCCCAAGTGACTTCAACGTTTAGGGAAAAATAAGTTTCATTACCCAAAAAAGCCAGGCATTCCTGCTAAAGGCCCATTTCTAACTAAGTGGACTGCAGTCTTGGGCAGGCCCCCCGAGGGCACCCAGGACTGATTCCAAGAGAGCGCAATTAGTGGATCTGCCAGCGGGACCTCAGCCTGACAGCTTTAACACAGGGAGTACCTGGGCAAGGTGTGAGGGACTGGCTGCCCCTGGCTCTTTGGGAATCTGCTTAGTCTGCCATGGAAACCAGGCTCTTTGTAATAAGCATGGAGTTATTCAGCGTGGAGCTCAGATTTCTGTCTCTGCCAGTACATGGTATTTCCTCTATTTTACCTGCATCATTCACTCCCAAGCGTGCCCTGCAGGGCATACCAGGTGGTCAGTAGAAAATCTCTACCAGGATGCTTGTGGCACACGAGGAAGGGTGGCCAGCTCCCTCTGGGAGCACCCTGCCCACCTCTGCCTTCCCCTAAATGCAATGGAGGACCCAGGCTGAGGAGAAGAGCCAGGAGGAGCCCCAAGGGAGGTGGTCCAGCCATTCCCACCAGAGGCTTTTTAAGGGGGCCGGGGAGACCCCTCTGCCAGAGGACCATGAGAGGCCCAGGCAAAAGCAGCTCTTCCTTTAACCTTTAGGCTCAGCATAGCGTAATGTCTACCTAGAGGCTGGAATAATAAAGCCTCAGTCGCTGAGACAGGAAGGGATGAGGTCATCCCACCCAGACGCCCTGCCACATAAGGCTCGCTGCCTCCAACATGTGTTCCTGGGGCTCCTGTCTGTCCAGTGCTGAGCGACTCCATTGATGGAGCTCCCTGCACTTTCCTTAGGGTTGGTTTGAAGCAAGAAGCAGCTCTTCCCCCTACTTGCCGACCTCTAAGAGTTTCCTCCCATGCCGGAGAGGAACTGTCATTTGGCTCCTCCTCCCTTTTCCCTGCCTTTCTTCTGACTCTCCCTTCCTGTTCTGTCTCTCTTGTCTAGAGAACCATGTTCCTGCCCTCCTCACCCCCAGCAGGACCTTGCAGCTCCAAGCAGCCATGACTACTGACTTCTGGCCTTCTCCCACCCTCCTCCTGACCCAATCCCTGAGGCTCCAGAGACACCTCCCCAGGAGAGGTCCTCCAAGGCCCCTCCAGGCAGTGCCTCTGGCTCCCTATAACACTGCCACAACTCACAGCCCGCCCTGTGGAGCCAGAGGGTCCTGCCTCTTCCCCCACTCTTCCCCAGCTAGTGTAGGGCTCTCTGTTCCAAACTCCTCTGACCTCCAGAAACCCACGTGCCCCACCCAAATACCAGAGCCCAGCTCCATACATGATGCTGGCAGTGCCACAGGCCTACTTTGGAACCCAACACTGTCCAAGCCAAGCTCCAAGTAAAGTTAAAGCAAGAATTTCTTAGCTTTGGGGGATCATGGACCCTCCTGAGAACCTAAACAGGCTATAGTCCCTCTCTCTAGAATAATGCAAACACACACAGAACTCTACATTTTTTGGGGGGTTAATGGGCTCCCTAAACCTCATCCAAGGTCCATGGACTCAGACGAAGAACCCTTGATCTAGAGGAGACTCCAGCCATGGCCCCAGAAGAAGGTTTAAGCATGAACCTTCTGGAAGAAGATGCCGTGAGACAAAGACAGTAACAGGGAGGTGTTTGGGAGTAGTTTCCACATTTCTAACAAAACATAGTAGAAAAAAGAAAACTCCTGAAGGTATCTGGTTTAAAACTCTGTAAATCAGGTTTCTGGCTTGGCAACAACCTTAAGTCTCAGAGCTACCAAGCTTCATAAAGATCTAGTTAAGACAGATATATCAGGAGTCCTGGTTTAGCCAAAGGCCAGCTGTGGGCACATAACAAAGAAGACACAAGAGGCCTCTGTTAACTCAGGAAAACCTAAGACTTTCCCAGGGAAGCACTGGACAGGGAGGGGCAGGAGGGCCTCCCCCAGAGTTTCCAGGAACCTCTCAAGCAGTCTTTGCTGGAGTCATTTCCATCATAGTTAGATTTCCCACAATTTACCCCTGATCTCAAAGCCATACCCCACTAACCCTTCCAGCTCTGACAGCTTTCTAGAAGTATCCTTTAAAAACATTGGTAACTTGCATTCCCAGCTCTAGGCTAACACTGGCATCAAACTTCTAACCTCTCTCTCATACAAACGCCCACTGGAGATGAGGACTGCTGGAATTCAAAGCCGCTCATCAGACAAGGGCTGGGGACCCTACAGGAGAAGGTGCAATGGTTCCTTAAGATCACTTGACAGTGACTGGCTGGTCTATGCGATGGGCCTCCCTACAGGTAAAGTTCTGCTTCTACTAAAAGGGCTCATGCAGTATGTAGAGCATCCAAGTTTTCTCAGATATGGTGTGAAAAGTCACACGCAAATGATAGCAAATTCCAGAATCTGGAAGACCATGTTTCGGTTGTTTTGGTGGGTGTCCTGTTGACTCCTGTCACCAGGGATGAGGAAACCAACTAGAGCCAGGTCCCTCCCTGGACCCGCCCCCCCGAGTCTTCTCCCGCATTAAGAGGTGGCAGGTGCCGCCCTTCTCCTACAGCACTTTCAGTTTTGATTCTGTAGCTTCAGCCTCGCCAGGCCTTGGCTGCAATGCACAGTTGGAGAGCCAGCCTCATTTACCACAAGGAAACTTGCTTTGGCCAAGATCTTGGGCCCAGTTCTGCTGTCCCAAGCAGTTTTAAAGAAGGTGAGATGGAAAGGCCTGGAAGCACTAGCCAAGCCAAGCAGACCAACTGAGCCCCATCTGGAGTTGGGTCCAGGCCCCACCAGCTGTGCAGGCTGCTGGGGCTGGGAAATGCCAAGTCAGCCACATTCCAGCCTGGTCCACGCAAGGCCATCAACAAGTAACCACACTGGGCAGGAAGGAGGAAGCCACAATATAGACAGTTTCTCCTTGGGGGACCATGTCAGGGGCCAGGAAGCTCACACAGCCCATCCCACCTCCCCTCAAAGTTGACTTTCTCTAGAGCCAGGTGGAAAAAGGAGAGAACTTCCCTGCTCGAGAAGACTCTGCCAGCAAGGATCTCAGAACTCTTCCCTGGGGACTGATAAATGCTAATGGGGGCCATGGGAGGGCTGATCTAAGGAGCAGGGGGCTCTCCCTTCTGGAGTCCTGGAGATAATCCAGTCATCCAACAAACCTTCACTGAGAACAGCTATCATCCGATGAAACTTGCAGGCTGCCCCTTCCTATGAACTAGCCATAGATGTTTCCATGGACACCCCATTCTATTTTGCCTATTTTTAGATTTGCGCCACGCTGCTTTTCCCCTCTAAATCAGGCTAGGAGGCCAGAAAAGGAAGTAGACATCTCCCTCTCCACTCCCTGCATCTAACAAGGCCTCCAATCCTATCAATTTCAAGACTAAGGCTTCAGTAAACCCTCCCTTCCCCCGTAGCTTTAGTCCATCTTTCCCCACCTTTCACTCTGGCGACTGCTGTAACCTTCCCGCGCCATCTTGCTCCCCTCCCATCCAGCTTCCATAAGGCCATCAGGATGATTCTTCAGAAATGCCCATCTAATCACGTGGCTCCCTGCTGCCCTCTTTGGCATGAATCACAAGGCCCAGCATGATCCGGGCTCTGCCCAACTCTACAGCGTCATCTCCTGCCTGTCCACAGCCTGACTCCCAAATTTAAACCAGACTTCTTACAAATTCTTCCACAGGCCCTACCTCGTTTATATGTCACTACCCCTAGCGCCCCTCTGCTGAGATGCCCTCTCCTCTGGTCCTTCTAGGTCAGGGCATTTTCCCATTCGTAAGTGAAGATGTGGATCAAATGTGACCTCCCATGTAAAGCCTTCCCTCACACGCCTGCCATCCCCTGAGTCCTGCAGCACTTTATCTGCCTCCATTATCACACTGACTTTATAGCACAATCACGGGATTATATATCTCTTCTTCCAGGAGCGCCTCCAGGCCAGGAACTATGTCCTTGTCCCCGTATGTCCCCAGAACGCAGCCCAGAGCTTACACCAGGGGAGGGTGGAAATATAGAGTTCATACAAAGCCAAAATCCATGCCTGATAGGTGCTGAGTTGGGGGGAAGGAGGCGCCCCCCTCTGCATTGCCCAGGCCTCCTCCCTGTCCCTTTTCCCCACTGTCTCTGTGTGGGACTATTTCCCACTGGCTTCAGCTGATGTCCAGCTTTAATTGCCAGACCCTGAGAGGACGCAGGAGGGATCAGCTGTGGCTTCCTTGACCCCATGCCTGCAACCCCAACTGTGCCTGAGTTCAGAGCCAAAGCCAAAACCCAGGAAGCCTGGATTCCCTAGTTCCTGTCATCAGCTTCACTCCAGATGTGCTGCCCAACCTCCAACTGCCCTGTGCCTTCGCTCTTCCATCGTAGAGGAGGAGTGGCTGGCCAGGGTCTGTCCACATGGCACCCCAAGTCCCTCGGGCCCAGCCAGGGAGCTGTAGGGCCCTGGTGACAAATCAGCACCATGGTGAACTTGACAGCTGGATTTGGCCTCATATTTAGCCTTGCAGTAGTTGGTGGACCCTCTGATGTGTGTCAAGATAAAGATGCTTTATCAAGACATCCCTTTCTGTATCAGACAGGGATCCACACATCCTTCTAGCTGTTTATTAATTCAACAAATACTTGATGAGCACTCACTATGTGCCAGGCTCTATTCTGAGTGTTGGGAGTACAGCAGGGAAGAAGGCAGAACATACTGCTTCTCTTAGGGAACTTAAATTTTCATTGAGTGGGGTGAGACAGACAATAAATACACAAACCAGCAAAACATCAGATAGCGATAAGTGTGAGGCTGAGAATTAAAGAGGTGTTGTGAGGGACAGTGACTGGGCAGCTCCTTCGGATTGGATGGTGTCTGAGAAAGTGACATTTACATGGACAAGCAGGGCCAGTCATGGGAAGATGGGGGATCGTAGTGCTTCTTTGTCACCAGGGCCCTACAGCTCCAGGCTGAAGGAGTGACTGGTGTGGATGCCCTGGGCCAGGCAAGATCTTGGTCCGTGTGAGGAACTGAGGAGGACCAGCGGCTAGAGCATAATGATGGGAGGGATATCAGAGGGGGCGCGAGGCCAGCAAGGCCATCCTGCAGGGCCAGTTCAGGTCAAAGGTAGGGCTTGTCTAAACACAATGGGAAGATCGGGGAGGCCTTTAAACCCAGTAAAAACTGGTAACCCTGGCCAGCTACCTCCCGGTATAACTGCTTCTCTCTCTTCCAGCATTCCCCCTCCCCCTTCCTTGATTTCTAACCTATTTCTCAGCTCACTTTGTCTGTCGTAGGATTACAAGTCCAGCCTCTGGGCAACACAACTACCAAATGCAGTTCAAACCTTTCATTCTCATCAAAACCGAACAGTCAAGCTAATATGAGCTTAAAATGAAAAACGTGCTTGGGAAAGAATATTTTTTTAAACTTCTCCCAACTCCACATTATACTTAAAAGAGAGGCTTTTGGAAGAAAAAAATCCTTTCCTAAAGACACACTGGTATTAAAAACATTTATAAACTTCTTAGTTTTTATTTTCTGTGACAATCCCGTCAGCCTATGGTTCAAGGGCAAGGTGTCGATCCCACTGCCCCTGGCCGTGGGGCCCAGCTGTGCTCTCGGCCCTGCCAGTCCACTGCCTGCTGGCAGGACTCAGCCAGGTTGGCACCCTCAGCCTGCATGGAGCGGGGGCCACCCAGTGCCCGAAGGCTGGGCTCCCACGGAAGTACATGGGATGGAGCTGGAAGTCTTATCTCCTTAGGACTGAAGAGCAAGCGCCAGGCAGGCCCCCCTCCACGCAGTGGGCAGTGGCTGGTCAGAGCCAGCAGCTCTCGGGCAGCTGTGGGCAGGAAGCGCCCAGAGCTGGAATTTTTAAGCCCATGTCCCCTCCTCTTTTCTTTTTTCCCTCTCTTGTAATAAGCATAAATTTCTCATATCCATTTTTGCATGAAACAGATATTTTTTCAGATTCTGAGCACAAACAACAGAAAGGGATATAATACTGAGTATTTCAAAATTCACCCCTCCCCTCTTCTTGGAGATATGGACACAGCCCTCTCCGTGTAGACACCCAGCTGCTGAGCACCGTGGGCGCCTCTAAGCAGTTCACGTCTGCGGCTTACCGGCCCATCTCCAGCTCCTCAGACTTAATGCTGTGTGCCTCCTGGT